>NC_081763.1:28236521-28449021 GCF_963082965.1 Carassius carassius | reverse complement strand
CTCTTACAAAAGAGCCAGTGGAGTGTGCGGCAGTGTGAGGCCTGTAGGTGTGTGCATATAATGTGTCTGTTTGTATAAAACGTCTTGTGTTTCCATTGAGTTGGCAGCGAAAGCTGTCAAGTGAGACAGTGAGATTGCAGCACGCTGGAGCATGTCAGTTATGTGGGCGGCAGCACATTCATGCCTGCTCATGAGCACATGGTGTCTGCCATCTCCACATGCTCATTCATGTTGATAAATGCATATTGAGCCCTGTTCTCTTCACATTAGCTCAACCATAATGTCAGTGTGACAGTATAAATAGTATCAAATATGGTATTGCAAAATACTATCTATTCTTTATAATTTATTATACATATAATTTTAGAAATCTGTATAAAAATACATAGTGAATATATAGATCTGAATTTATAAATCTGAACATAAATGTAAATCTAAAATATAATTGTAAATACCTCTAAATCATAATCTAATATATATGTAGATAAATAAATCCTGAATCTGTATATAGGCTAATTAAGTCTATAACTAATCTATCTAATATATATGAAAAGTTTGGTTCCAAAACACAATAAATCCATTTTGATCAACATAAAAATGTGTTTTCTTTACCAAGAACGTGGCATGATGA
Source organism: Carassius carassius (assembly GCF_963082965.1). Classification (NCBI taxonomy): domain Eukaryota; kingdom Metazoa; phylum Chordata; class Actinopteri; order Cypriniformes; family Cyprinidae; genus Carassius; species Carassius carassius. The sequence goes on along the minus strand of NC_081763.1, from coordinate 28,448,390 downwards.
AAAAAACTATTTTGGGTTTCAAATCTTCACATAGCATCTTTAGGTTATAATAACATACACAAATTAAAATCTTGGTTTTGATTTTCAAAGATTAATTATAACATTTTATATTTTTTCCCCAAAATGCAATAAATCCATGATATTTTTTTTTCCTCAAAATGCAATAAATCCATTGAATCAATATGAAATTTATTTTTTTTATATTGAAACTGATGAAAATACAACATAGTAAGTTGATCCAGATATGACAGCCTCTGAACTTGGTCAATACTAATATACTTATATACTTATATACAGGCACTGGACTAAAAATACATTCATCAGTCATCACTCCCAAAATGAATTCAATGGGTCATCTTGTTAATGCTATAATTTAATAACAGCAATAAAATAAAATTTAATCATAAACAAGAACATGAACAACATCACATCAGACCACAGGAAATGACATTTCCTTCATGTTCAACTTCCAAAAGTGCATTCATCTTTGCCATGTTACATTCATTTAGTTGACTAGTGCTATATGCTGTATTAACAACAACATAAATGCCATTAATGAAAACACTGACAAGCTACGCAATATCGCGTTCTTAATTGAATGCAATTCATCCAATGGACGCGATATAGTGCAGCTTATCAGTGATCTAAGGCTCTGTGTATTAAATGCATCTGAATAATTTCCATCTGAAAGCACATGATGGAGATTTACCAGTACTATTAACCACAGAACCTGCTTTACTGATGAGATGTGCATGACAATCACATGCAATTTATCTTGATGCCCTTGTTTGTTGATCACAAAGTAAATGAGGAAAACTAGGATGCCGGTGTCATGAGAAATCGAGTCCCCCCTCAAAATCGGGTCCGCTTAGGACCCTGAGTGATCCCACTTTTTGTTTTATTTTTAGCGCCTGATTAAAATTCCTGCAAAATCGCACTTTGATTTATGTTGCTTGAACTTCGTTATAATGACCATTAATGTTTTTTAAATTACGTTTCATACGCTAGTATGAAAGATAGTAGATAGTATATGTCACAGTGTCTGGGTTGTGTCCCTGGGTTTCCACTAGATGTCCCCCTTTCTCACGATGTCTGTCACCTTATCACTTCCTGTTCCCTTATTTGGTCACCTTCCTCCCTGTTGAGTAATTGATTGTTCCCCACCTGTCTCCTGTTCCCTCATTATCCTACTGTGTATTTATACCCGGTCTGTCTGAGTCTGTGTTACGGAGTCCTTGTTTAATGTTCCTTGTTGAATGTTAATTCATGTCCGTCAGTTCTTGCCCTTGCCTTGTCTTCTTGTTTGGTTTATGTTATGTTTGGATATTCTGGTTTTGACCCTGCCTGGACTGTTTACCCCTTTGGATTTCCCTTTAATAAATGACTTACCTGCAAATGGTTCCCTCTCCGTGTTTGCTGTAACACCGAACGTGACAGAATATAAGATATAAGTTGTGAAATCAAACATTTCTTGTATTTTTATTTATTTATTTATTTACTTTTTACAGATTAGATTCTTTATGTTGCTTTTTAAAAAAATATTTTAGCTTGTAAAAAAAAGTTACTGCAGCTTCAATTAGCCAAAAAGCTATCACAAAAACTTTTGATCAGGCATTTAAAACAGCTACTGTCTTGGTCCTAAGCGGACCAAATTTTGAGGGGGGACTGGATTTCTCATGACACGGGTGCATTCAGAGTGCCGCCATTACTGTCTAGAGTGCGTGGTATGGTGCGCTGTGATTAGTTGTTACCGTTTACAGTGAGTGGAATGGTGCCCTGTGATTGGTGATTGGATATATCGCGTTCTGCAAAAAAGGGAGACTGGCGTTTGTCACGATTTGGAAAAAAGGTTGAAAACATGACCTAATAACTCTGCGAATATCGCATTTTGTGTAAAATTCAAAATGTTCTTTTCAATACCGACCAGATACAATACTGATTTTGTTGGAAACTCTTTTTTTATGGCATTTATTTAGTTTTGAAACCAAATTCTTCATATATATATATATATATATAAACTTTTACACCTGTTTTATTAGCAAATAATTGTCTTGTCAGAGGGAGTGTAGTTGTACTATCTACTCTCATTTGTTCAATAAATGACCAGAGAGACCACCCTGCCATTATCTCTGTCTGTGTTCTTCCCTCTGGATAAAGTGCATTAGTCTAGCATCAGACTCGCTCTAAGCTACTCTACACTGATCCACTGCAGCCTGCTGGAGCCTGCCAACTCTCTGCTGTACACAGGGTTACAGCTCTAAATGAGGAAACCGCCCAGGGCCGTGTGTGTTTGCTGGTGGATTAATACTGTTGTTATGGATTTGGTGAAAGGTCAGAGGTTAAAGGACAGTGCTGACTGAGATCTATATAGCAGCAAGTCTTTCTCATGAGTGAAAGGAAACCAGAGTGAATCCTGCCGAGAGACAACAAATTAGAGGATTACACATTTCTTTTTGCAAGAGAGGAGCAACTGAGTGACAGTTAGCAGCACAATTACCACAGCTCTATTACTGAATATTATGCTCCGAAAATGTGCAGCCTTGTCTGTTCCACCTCTTTGAATCAGATAGACAGGTTCCCCTTAAGATGTTTCATAATGACTGTTTATCAGGGGTGTAATGGTACACAAACATGATGGTTCGGTTAAGATTTTCTTAGAGATAAAAATGTATTCTGCTCTAAACTATAGGGAGCTCTTTAACATTACAACTAAAAACAGAGGCCAAACTTAAATTATTATGAAGCCACAATTTTTGAGTTTATGTCTGTGTAATTCTGACTTTTTACTCAGAATTCTACTATTACATCTTGCAATTAATAAGTCGCAATAGTGAGATATAAACTCAGCTCTTACAAAAAAAAAAAAAAAAACCCTGGATTGTGAGATTTAAACTCGAAATTCTGACAACCCAGTGTAAAACACAATTATGAAATTATGTCTTGCAATTCTGACTTTTGTCATCAGAATAAGTTAACATCTCACAATTAATAACTCACAGTTGTGGCATATAAACTCACAATTGTGAGTTTACATCTCGTAATTCTGACTTTTATTTCAGAATTCTGAGTTTCAGCTCAGAATTAATAACTCGCACAGAACCTTTTTAGGTTCTGATATTAAATTGAGGCAAATAAACTTGAATTTCTTAGAAATATGTCCAAATGTATACATTAGATATAACTTCGCAATTGTGAGTTTACATCTCACAATTGATAACAATTGCAAGATATAATTTTCTAAGAAAAAAGTTCAAATTGTGAGTTTATAACTTGCAATTGTGTATTTACTGACTTTTTTTCTCAGAGTTCTAAAAAAAAAATCCTAATTGCGAGTTCATAATTTGCATAATAGCCAGATGAACTTGCAACTGAGAGAAAAAAGTGAATTTATGATTGTGAGTTAAATAGTCACAATTACCTTTTCTATATAATTTAATGGTAAAAAAAAGCTTCCATATTGACCTGCCTCAACACAGCCTCATTTCCAAAAACACACTCTTAAAGAGTCTGGAGGCACTGCTGACCCTCTCAGCTATTGACTGTCTCCTGTGCACAGCGTGTTGTAAGACAGGGTAAAGATTAGAATATCCCCCCCATCCTGATGATGCATGTCTGGACTCGGCTACAGTAACACCAGAGACGCAGAATTGCTAGCGGTGGGGGAAACTCAAGCAAGCTACAACTCATCTTTCCCTGTGGTTCTGCTCCCCATCACCTCATTGGCTGACAGATACATTATTTTAGGTTTGAAGAAAGCATTTTTAGGAATGCTTAAAGGGTTTATAGGAAAGGTTGGCAGCATTTCATAGAAATGCAGAAATATTAAACTCAGTAAATGTGCACTCTTTTTTGGTAGCAGCTTAGGTTGAGAAGTATCTTCTTATCACAAAATTGTGTCGAGTTCTTGACTTGGCCATATGGCTCTGTGTTCATGGTGATAAGGTACCAAGCATTGTACCTTTTGGTAATACGAGAAAGGTGAAGCTGTTCTGGCAACGCAAAAAAAGAAATGTAGCTTTTGTTACAGAATCTGAATAAATGAGAAGCATTGTGACAAATAAATAAAAAAAAAATAAAAAACTGCATTCGCAGAAATTCCTATCCTGATGGAGCAAGTAATTTGCTTCATAATTTTTTACAGAGGCTTTATAAGAAAAAAAAAATCAGGTTTATTTGATTTGAATGGGATTAAAATGACAAAATATGTCTGTGAAACCCAAATTTCCCAAAAAGGTTCTCATATGATATTACTTTTGCTAAAAGAAGTGTATCTTGTGGCATCAATGGCACACATAAAGGTTTTCTTATAGTATCATAACACTAAATATATTCTGTGGCATCAAGAAAAATCTAAACATTCTATGACATCATAAGAACTTATAAAGGTTTTGTGACATCATAAGAACTTGAAAATGTTCTGTGACATCATAAGAGCTTATAAAGGTTCTGTGACATCATAGGATCATAACAAGTTTCTGTGGCATCATGGAAACATAAAAAGTTTTATGGTAGGGATGCCACAGCCCTGCAGAGTTTTGTTCCACCCCTACTTCAACACACATACCATGGGATTTCCAAATAAGCCTGAAGGACTTGATTAGCTGGATCAGGTGCGTTTAATTAGAGTTAAAGCTAGGGTTGAATTAATCAGGGCTGTGGCCCTCCAAGAAGTGAGTTTAGCATTCCTGTCTATGGCAAAATTGGAAACTTAAAATGGTTTTGTGGCATCATAGGAACCTAAAAAGATTCTGTGACATCGTGCGTGTGCCATTGCTGTCTTCCTCTACAGGCCTTTGCCTTTGCTCTTGGTGTGATTTGACTTTAATGCGAGCTGATCGGGGTAGACATAACAGACCACCAGCCAACAACAGAAAGAGTAATGTCACCCCTTGAGCTATCTCTCTCTTCAGATCAGCTCTGCCGTCTACTCAAATAGAGGCTCTTCCAGACAATATCTTCAATTGATGTTTAGTGGATGATGGTCCTGTGATCTAAAACACAACCGCAGTGCCAGAGGGTATATCATCTGTACGGCTCTGTCTCATCTGTGTGTGTTTGTCAGACTCTAACTCATGCACACCTGACCATATTTTTCCACAAAGGCTCTTTGCATCTGATTAAAAAGTCACCGAAAACAAAAGGTTCACAAAGACTGAGATTAAACAAGATTAGGCGGGTAATTACATCCCACCTCTCACTCACTTCCCATGATAAAGAGAACATGTTTTGCTTCTTGTTCCCAGAAAAACGTCCAGTATTTTTTAATGCTGCGCATATGTCAGCCATATTTTTGCTTGTAGATTTGTCATTTCACGCGGAAAAGAGACTGAGACTACCTGCTTGGGTTTACACTGCTCTTTGTTTGTTTAGTGCGAGGTCATCTGGGGTCGCTTGCGTGGATGTGAACATCCGCGGTGCAGTCGGTTTAGTCTATGTTTGAGTGGACTTAATGTCTGTGTGGTTGAATATTAACACTGAGGTTGCTGTGGTTTTCAGAGTTGTTTGTGTATCTGCATGCTATTGCATCCGTGAGGAACCAGTGGTTTCTGCAGCCATGTTTTGTAAGCGGACTCCCGGTGTTGTGGTGATTTTAATAGTGAAGTTTGTCAGCGGGGTGTTTTTTGTATCGTTTGTTGAGACATTTATATAATGCATGTACAGTATGGCTGGTTGATGGTGATGGTTGGTGGAGTTTTGCAGGGAATAAATGTATATTGTCATAATGAGGTGTTTCTGTAGATGTGTATGTGTGTTTGTTGTTATGAAGAGGGGGGTCCCGGTTTACAAAGTAGGTCTCAGCTGAGCTTTGTTCACCGACCTCACATTCCAGAACTAATCGCCTCCGTCTGGCAAACTCTTGCTCTCTCTCTCTCATCTCTCACACTCACTATTCTTCTCTTCCTTTTCTCCATCCCCTCAAACACTGAGGGCTTTTTAGACTGTTTAGTTAATTGTGAGTATTCGCTAAGGCAAGCATACCCAGAACACTAGCGACCTTATAACAATTCACAAAAACCTTCTCAAATGACTGTAGCAACAAATAAAAGTTGACGGAAAGTGTATAGCATTTTCTTGTTTACTATCAGTTACCGACACAAACAAACTACAGGGAAAAACGAAATATGCCCCAGCTGTTTTTTTTTTGCGCAATTCTTTCCTCTGCTTCTCTGCTGTTGTTCCGTCTCTTGTTCCCTCTTATTTTATTGTTTTTCTTTCACGGTGAGCTCATTCTGGGATCTGGTTCTCAGAAGTGTAAATTAGAACCAGATCCTTTCTTTCTGAGCGAGGCACTGATTGAATATAATGTTCTGTTCCCTCGCTCTTGTGACTGAAATATGGCCCAGGCCGAGAGCACATTGTGCAATACCACGCAGCTGTTCGTGCTGTTTTTCTTTTCTGGTCTGCTTTCTCACGATCTCCATCCATCTTCTCTGTATCCAGGTGTTGGAGTTTGCTCGCAGCTGATTGACAGATTATGTGCGGCCAGCAAGTGGTTTGGAGGTTTGTTGTGAAGCTCTGTAGCTGTGGTTGAAGTGACCTCACAGTACTCATTTGGACTCATGTATGCCCCTTGTATACTGTGTGTAGCGTGTTTGCTCTGGGCTTGGGTAAAGCCGGGTTGCGGCATGTTTCTCGGTAAGGACTGAATCGCGGCTGTGTTTGTCTCTGGGATGCCAGGATTTCTTGGCCATTGCTTTTTGGATGTGATCTGCTAACGGACTTGTGTTTATATGCTAACTCCACCGGCATGCTGGCGCCTTAATGGAACAGCATGTAGAATGTACCTCAATCAATAGCATTGACTGGGTCTAGGTTATAAACGCAGAGTAAAGAGACCGGTGGAAATGGGCTATTGCATTACCGTGCGGATCCATTAGCGATGTCCTTTAGATAAGCGAGTCTGCTAGGGTGGGTCACTGATCCTGACATCGTCCCTCAGCGTTAATGGAAGTGTTTCACTGCATTTTACACAGTAGTTCAGAACAGCATAGATTTTTTTTTTTCACACCAGCCCCTCTGGCCTTGTTCCTTTAATGAATTCGCTAGATGTGTCACTAATACAGGAAACTTTAATGACACCAGACACCTGATACGTGTTCAGTGACATTATCTCATTTGGCCTTGCCAATTCTGCCTGCAAAACTACTTATTTTGAGCTGTAATCGACAAGGTGTTGCTTTTATTAAAAATGTGGTAAAAAAAATTAAAACATGCAATGACTTGATTGCACCTCCTTTTTTATGGAACATTTCGGAATTCAAATATTGTAAAAATTTCACAAATGTTATGGTGATAAAACCTGATATCATAATGAAGAAAAAAAAAAGATTCATTAAAAGAATTAAATTCTTGAAAATAAAGACGTATTATGTACAAGGTTCATACAAGCAAAACCATTTTTCCCCCAGGATTGCATACCTAGTATTCTTAATTTACTATCTCTCACTTTTTCACCCAAAAATGACAATTCTGTCATTATTTACTCACCCTCCTTGTTCTAAACCTCTCTGAGTTTCTTTCAGCTTCTGAACACAAAAGAAGATATTTTGAAAGATGCTGGTAACCAAACATTTGATGGTATCCTTTGACTTCAATAGTATTTTTACATACTATGAAAGTCAAAGGCTACCATCAGCTGTTAAGTTATAAACATTATTTAAAATATATTTTGTGTTCAGCAAAAAAAAAAAAGAAACTCATTTTTGAGGGTTAGTAAATGATGACACTTTTTTTTTGTGGGTGAACTATCCCTTTAAGTTCATGCTTCATAGAATATAAACAGAATCTAACACGAGAAAAGAATTCTAAGGACAGAATATAAAACAGGACAGAATGTATGTAAGTTAAATGTCTATTTAATATGTATAAATTCCTATTATATAAATAAATAAATACAACGTGTACATTCCCACTCTGTACTAATGTGATTAATTCTACACACACACACATAATTGCTCTTGAAATAATGAACTTCTACTACTTAAGCTGAATTATCTACTTTTCAGAAAGTAATGTGTGATTAATTATTCCTCTAGAGACTGTTAGTAATTGGTTGCACTGCCAGTGGCACATTACTGCGATAAATTTACAAAATTCACTGTCCATTCCTAGTTGCTGGATTATTAAAAACAACGCAAGGATACAATTATTCATTTATGCATTTTATCTTGTTTAATAAACTAACTGATCATGAATGTTTTTTACATACACTAACTGCACAGTAAAGCATTAAACTCGTCTGACTATGACTGGAGCATAAGCCCTGAATCATAGACCTATGATATGCTGGATTTGAACCATTCGTGTTGTGTGAATGTAATTCCAATGGGGCTGTCACATTAACTATTGTTCTGTGAATTCTCAGTATTATTTTCAGAATTTTTAATTTCAATAGTAATCTATGAAACCTGGAATTTTGCATGAGAACAAAAAATTTTTATCTGGCAGATTTCACAACAGGCCCAAGTAGGTCAAGCGAATCTGCCACGTTGACCAACAGAAAGCTGCTTGGTCGTTTTTCAAATAGCCCCTTCCAGTTTAGCATGCTTGCACACTGTGTGCCAGTAATATCTTATTTATAAAGAACATGTTTTTTCTTGTTTCTCATAGATGCAAATAGCATTAATTTTCAATTTCAAGCATTTGTATGCACTTCAAATGCACTTCAAAATAAGAATTCCTTATTTTTAATACTTGAAGAATCAAAGTCATGCCAAATCAAAGTCATGTGGTGCAACCAACAAAATCATCAGAAAGTGTACCCTGCAACTGAGTGTAAAAGTTGATAAGTCTTTTCACATTTTAAATAATTTGATTTTTTTTTTTGACAAGGCAAAGATTAGTTTAGGTTGTAAAACGTCATGTGGTTTGACTCACTGTGAAAACGAATGATAATTATGAATCAATTACTCATAAAATTTGTAAAAAAAAAAAAAATAACTTTTGAATTATGCATTTCAAAATAATTATATATTTCCTGTATGTTTTTAACTTGGTGATTAAGATGTGCACACTCACATGTATTCATCAAATTCAAGGTATGATGAAGACCTGATGGTTACATCAGTGTAAGGAAGTGTTTCTTAAACTAGATTTTATAAAAATTCTTCACATACCGCTTCATTTCCATCTTTCTGACTGGCCCCAAATAAAGTGATAACCTGAAAAGTGTTAACTAAAAGTGTGCCAGTCTTTTTAGGGGGTCTTTTAAGGCCTGATTTTCAGCCCTTGACCTGTCTGCAAGGGGTGCGTTCATGTTTTCCAGTTTAGCATGACTGATCTAGCGAATCATTAGCTCAGCTGACAGCAGCTAGCCGCTGGCTAACATGCTGTCTTGGTGATAAGGAGCTAGCTTCCTTTGTGGGTGTGAGTTAATGGACCACTGTGTACATGGCCAGTGAGGTTGCCGTGTGTTAAGTGTAGGGCTGTCGCGATAACCGCAATATTGTAATACCGCGCTATTGACAAGCAAACCGCAGAGGAAAGATAGCAACCACAGTGTTAAGTTTTTTTTTTTTTAATGATGCTGTGGCCTTCTTGTTTTTTTTCAGTTTGTCACTGTGCATTCAATGTTAAATAAATTAATGATACAATATGGTTTTCTTGCGAGCCTTTGTAGCTTTATGGTGCTTCGTTTTTTTTGAGGCGCTCGATCTCGTCCCAAAACCTAATGTCACGTCGCCAGTTTGGGAACATTTTGGCTTTCAACCCAATGAAAAAGGCGAGCCAGCAAATATAGATGAGCCGATATGCAAAATGTGCTGCAAAAACGTTCCTGTGACGCGGCAATACATCTAATTTGAGGTCATCGGGACATTCTAAAACGCTTAACGTGAAAAACGCTTAACGTGGTTTAATGTAGGCTACTAATACAGTAATATTAACAGACCAAACTCACTAAACATCATATTAATAAAGTATACTATCTACAAAAAATCAGATGATCCCTGAGTATGAATTCAACGCGTTTAATAACACGTTAAGCCTTTTCCTCTCATAGAAAACCATCATAAGGCTTAACGTGTTATTAAACGACTTCCATTCATAATCAGGGATCATCTGTTTTTTTTTTTTTGTACATCGTATACTATACTTTATTAGTATAATGTTTAGTGAGTTTGGTTTTTTAAAATCACTGTCTTAGTACATTAAGCGTTTTCTTATAACGGTTTTTTATGGGAGGAAAAGGCTTAACGTGTTATTAAATGCGTTCATATTCAGGGATCATCTGATTTTTTATAGATAGTATACTTTATTAGTATGATTTTTAGTGAGTTTGGTCTGTTAATAGTACATTAAGCCATGTTAAGCGTTTTAGAATGTCCCCTGTCATCCAGCGCAGCTGCCCCCTCAAGCATCAGGTCGCGGAGCAACATCAAAAAGAACAGCTGAGACCGGCCGACAGTTAGGAGTAGCTGAAACCTTTGCGAAATCTGTAAAATACAGCCGTGAAAGTAACAGGCATACCTGCTGAAGTCACGGACAAACTCCGCATCAGTGCCCATACCCAAGAGAGCGTGAGCAGATAACGAGCACACATGCTATCTGATTGAGGAGTGCATCGACTCCAGCGCGAATCCACTGTCCTGGTGGGCCACTGCCGCGATAATCAGTCTAGATTTCCGCTGCTGTCCAGAGTCGCGCGCAAATACGTGTAATACATGTTCAAACTCTTTGATTTCTTCAAAAAATGTTATTGGAAAACGCATGTTCTTGTTGCTGTTTGGAATTTAACAATAAACAAAAATGTTTTAAAACGTGTCTCTCTGTCAGGATAAATTAGGTATGTTAAAAAAAAAAAAAACTGCGGTAATACCGCATATCGCGCTATTGCGCCACCCATAATAACCGCAGGGGAAATTTCTTAACCGCGACAGCCCTAGTTAAGTGTGCTCAACTGAGGCTGAGTTTAAGGTGCAGTTTATCCACTGATTTCCCAACCCACCCCAAGTGTGAGTGTGTACCAATAAGAGGATTAGCACACCTGGGAGATTATTTCTAACCTCTCCTCGTTCCTCAGCACATGCAAACCAGGAAAGCGTGAAGTTGTTCAGAGGTACAGTCACCATGCCTGCCAAGCAGACAGTTGCCGGATCAACTTTCGGAAAGTTGAACTGGCCAGAGGAAGCACTGGGACAAGTAGAATGTCTCGCAAAATAAAATTTAGAAGCAAGAAAATGTACAAAGATATTTATGAAAGAAAGAGTTTCAACATTGTCAGCCTAGCCCATTTAAAGTACAGCGGCAGATTCTGGTGTAGGTGATATAATGCCTAATGGCACGGTCGTCCCCAGACACACAGTCCACTACTCAATCGTGCATTCACAGCAGTTTCACAGGATTGCACCAGCTCTTAGCTCAGATCGCCCCACTCATCGGCTCTTCATCTAGTAGACAAATATAGTGGGGGATGAATGTTCAGTGCAGTACCATTCTTATTTAGGATTTAAATGTGACACACTCTGATTGGATAACATTACACATTTGTCTTCATCACACAACAATAATTATTATTTTAATCAATTATTATCTTCAATCAATATATATATATATATATATATATATATATATATATATATATATATATATATATATACATACATACACACACACATACTGTACATATATATATATATATATATATATATATATATATATATATATATATATATATATATATATATATGTGTGTGTATATGTGTATATATATATATATATATATATATATGAATAAATCAAAAATGAGTTTCATTTTATTGAGTTTAATACAGCAGGCCGTAATTTGCAATAAACCCCAGGCTGATAGACTTGTTTTTTTCCACCACTGACTTACCTCAAGAATGGCCTGTAACCAGTAACTGTTTAAAGAATAAATTTGTATTTGAAATGCTCTGAAGGAATGTCGTCTTAAAACGTCTATAAAATATTCTGCCTTATAGAATATGTAGGTACACTAGACCTCCATTTAAAAGCCTGCTGAACAGGAGCTTTGTAACCAGCTCTTCATGTCTGTGTCCTGCATGGTGACCAGAGCTAATGATAGATTTCTCTATTACACACAAACTCATGTGGCCAGCCCAGTGAGGGTCCTGAAGGGAAACAGTGTACAGGCCTGTCCAAAGCATGGATGAAATGTCAAGCATGCGCTACAGTGAGACCGAGCGAAAGCTGGATTAGGGTCAGACCAGGGTGTGCTGACATCAGAGCCATGCACAGACCTTTTGAGGGGTATGTGCTAAAACTGAAAAAGCACCCCCCCCCAATGACAAATTAAATAACACAAAATAATAGTATCAAAATTGTAGATTTATTCACTTTTAATAACAACCATAATAATAAAAATATAGACAATATATAGGTTTATAGGTATATGCTATATACTATTACAATGACAAATGGCTTTTAAAGACTACTTAATTTCTAAATCTCAAAGGTTAAAAGTCAGGACTAATAGAATTTGCCTGGAAAAAGGACATGGTATGATAGCTCGGCATTATACAGTGCAAATAATATCTTGCCTTCTAGATGTAAAGGTTTATAGTAATGGGCCTCCTGGGTAGTTGGCATATATTGGTCACAGACTCAGAGATTTACTTTACATTTCAATAAGCTGACTTACTCACTAATAACTCCCACAAATCATGTATCTTATTTTGACGTAGCAAAGTGATTAACTCTAACTGTGTGAGTTGTTTATGTATTTATTTTTTTTAGTCTTCCCATTAATGCCATTATATTGTTCATTCAGACTGCACACATGAACACAAGAGGCGGGATTTATCGCATGAACCAATCACAGCCGAACATAACAAGTCAGATCCAATCATATTGTGATGGAGGCAATGCCTCTTCTCATGTGATTTTTCCCCATTCATTATCAATTACCCCCCACCAAACCCACCACAGTTTGTTAAAGGTGGGGTAAGTGATTTCTGGTAGCCAAAGTAGATATTTCAAATCACCAAAACAAAAACGCCCCCACCCCAAAAGGATCTGGCTCCTATTTTTGGGATCTATTATTAGCAAACAGTGCATATTAGCAGTGTAAACATGAATTAACCATGCAACCATGTAATATGATTAAATGTTAATAAATTAAGTGTATCAGCATTCATAAATTAAAGAAGAAATTTCGTAGAAATATATTTTACCTAGGTGATGAGGATCACTCAATTGCTTTGTGTCAAACTCAAATGCAGTTACAGGGTTTTTGACTGACAAAAGTGTGCAAATGTGCATTTTGTCCATCATTAAAACGGTGGCATCACATTATGTTTTCATCAACAAATTACAAAGTTTGTTTTAGCTATATATTGGTGCTCAGTTGTTTCTGTTGTAAAATACATTTGGCCAAAATCTAATTTTATAAAAGATGAAATGCTATGCACTGGCTATTTATGTGTAGGCTATTGGCTACGACTGGATGGCAAATGTTAGCCATCTCTTTCTGGTTACACATGTCTCAGACCTCAAATACATAAAATATGAGCCTTTATAGATATAGTGTTTCTTCGTAAAGAAAAAGATTTAAACAACAAGATCTTTATTTACCCAATTTATTTTTTTTTAACCAAGACTTCATTCAGCTGCTGTGGAACTTCAGTTCATTCAGTAAAGATAGAAGGGTGGAGTTGTGAGGTTTTACTGACAAGTAGAGTGGGTCCAACAAAATTTAGTCACAAGCTCTTTTTAATACCTTTCATTGGCTAAATACTTCTAAAACAGACAGACAGACCTAAAGGTTGACCAATAGCATTGATTTATTGAGGAAAACAAAAAAATACCACCACCAAAAAACGTCCACTTTGGAGTGTAAGCAAAAAGGGCATGTGATCTGCATTGGTTGAACCCTACTTGTGCACGTGCCTGGCTGACATGTAACTCAGTGCTATCTCATCAACAGCATGTCTTCTTCACCTCTACATATTCAGCAGTGCAGGATGTTGCATCTCACCTTATCTTTGTTTGGCCTCCAGTTATTCTGAGAAAAGCAGCTGTCAGCAATGTACTAGGGTTGTGCCGATAGACGATAGTATCGTGTATCGACGATAGTCAGAGATATCGACATAAGCAGATTTCTCTGTCGATAATCAAGACGATATTAGGCTCATTTTCCTATTAATGTATTAATGTAATTATAATAATAATAACTATTATTTTTATTAGGCTGCTTATTAAAATAAAACTGCCCAGCTATTTCATTTCAGCATCGCATTTCACACACACACACACACACACACACACACACACACACACACAGACACACTCACAGAGCGCGTGCGAGCGCAGGAGGATTAGAGCCTGTAGTCACTGAAACTGTCCGCCTTGACTCTGATAACTCGTTAAATCCATGAAATGAAAGAGATAGAAATCGAGGAGTTGGTGTCCCACACATTTAATGGCTGCTACACGACAACGCGCTCTTCTCATACATGACAGATTAACTCTTTCTTGGCGTTACAAATAAAGTAAAGACAAAATATTAACAAGGCGGTAGAGCGAACTTATCATCCATAGTGGTTCTCACGTAGACCTTCTATTAGACTTATCACTTATAACACTCACTATGTGGGTGATGACGTAGAAGGACTACGTGAGAACCACTATGGATGATAAGTTTGCTCTGCAGCCTTGTTATTATTTTCATGCACACCGCACTATAATGTGATGCATGCAAAATACAGAGTTTTGGCCGTTACTAAGTCACCATCCACAAACAGACGTACATCGTCTGCAGATATAAGGTGTTTCATTGCACTTTAACAAGTAATCTGAACGGCCTATATATGTGCACTATTTTAAACGAGCCCTCACTGAGTTTAATGCCACAGTTATGTTAGAATGCATCTCATTCTTGTTTCTGTTGCGGTGCGTCGAGCTCGTCATGAGGCGCGCGGTCCGGAGCGCTGTATGACTGATGCATCAGTTCAATTCAACTTTACTCCAAATATATGAACTTACCTGTTCTTAAATACTTTATATTAAACTTGTTCGTTTATGCCCAATATTAGTGTTAAACTGTTGGACTTTAAATGAAATCTAATATTGATTTTCACCATTGACTGATTATGCAGAACATTTAGACTGATAACTTCCGCACACAGATGCGGCAAATTGTCACAGGACGCACGATATGACAGTATATATATGAACGTAGCTGTTTTAAATACAGTATTTTTATATTTAACATTAGTTTATCAGTATGTTTTAAAGCATATTTTTTCAATAATTGGTGATTCCATAGGCTCTCTCACGCACCTGCACGGTTTAAAACACAAGAACAAAGAGTCTCTCTCTTGCTCCACCCATGCACGATAAGATCGTGTATCGTCGATCTCACGGGCTGACGATATGACGATTTGAAAAATGACCATATCGACCAACACTACAATGTACACAGTACAAATTTAGTCCTAACTTCTGATTATGCATATCAGTGTTTTAAGGGGTAGTGTTCATAAGCATTCATCCTGATACGCTCCTATACGAATCCTATTCCCACTTGATACGAAATCAAGCGCAAGGTTGGGTGTTCGATTCCCCGGGAACACATGATAGGTAAAAATTGATAGCTGCTAAATGCATAAATTTAATTTAATTTAATTTAAATTTTAAACAATTTAAACAAATTAAACATTCACATGCAAACTTCACATACTTTGGGTGGCCTTATTATCATGTTAGGATTAAATTTTATACATAGATATTTCATCTTAAAAATATTTCATCGGCAGCAGTGAAACAGTAAGATAAATAAATTTCTTGCTAATACTGTGACGTTTTTTTTTCTGTATAACAATGCAGATATTCTATGTACAACTAACTAATATGAACTTACTGTATAATTTGCAGTGTTTGAAGTGGTTTCGAGGATGGCACACTTGGGATTTTTATTTGAGGATCTAATGAAGTCGTTACTTTTGTTACAGGATTACCAAAAGGCTGTAAAGAAAGATAGAAAGCCCTTATTTGGAGATGGGCATGTTTAATGCAAATTAATTATATTGAGAAGAAAAAAAAGTTTTAAAAAACTCAGTTAGAATTAATTAACATCAGAACAAGATGTATGCACGTATTGTGAATTTTGCTAAGATGTTCTCCAGTGCGCACAAATACAAAATTATTAGTGAATGTTTCTGGATGAATGATCTTGATCAGTCTACATGAAATCGCTGGAACATTTCGGCCATCAGTGACCTACTTTGCACTTTTTTTCCACTCTGGATCTGTTTTGGTCCCCCTGCAGTGTGTGAGCATGTGCATGTGCCCTAGAAGGCGAGCGATCATGTACACTGAGAGATTCCCTGGCAGAGGCTGTGTTTGTGGTTGGGTTTGTTCCAGCTGGGTGAGGGAGTGGGGGGTTAATGATTAGTCTCATGCTCTGTGTGGATCAAGGGCATGGGACCGTACAGGCCCTGGGCTTGGGGAAAACAAGAGAAAGAGAGTGAGGGAGCACAAACCAAGAACTTAACAGCTGAATCACTCATCACTTCTATATTCATACTCAACTCCCGGTACAGATCTATATTTACACATCAGTACTGTGTACACCATATTTATTTCCAGTAATAATGAGCCTGTACTTCTCTATCCATCAAAGGTGCTGTTAGTGATTGTTTGACACATTAAATGTTCCTACTTCCTGGCCAGTGTTGGGAAGGTTACTTTGGAAATGTAATAGGTTACAGATTACAAGTTACCCTATTTAAAATGTAATAGTAGTGTAACTTTTTTAATTACTTTAATAAAGTAATGTAACTAATTACTTTTGAGTACATTTTGATTACTTTTATAAATTTCTAATGAATGTTAATTTGCAACTGTTAATCATCTTCAACCATTTTACACCATGCAGGTTTAACCTTACATTAGTGCTCAATACTGTCAGACTTTTACCATCCTTCATCACCTGAATTAAGATGATCACATTTGAACACATCCACCACACAATCAGACTTTAGTACTGCCTTTTACTTAGAGATTGATCTGAAGTTCAAAGCAGATTTAAAATCAAAAGAAACAGTTTATAGATACTGTTTTTGAAACAAAATCTTTGCAAATATGATGATTTGTCTGCTAACTTACTACTGTAACATTACAATAGATAATAAGAGCAATGTGCTGCTGCTGCTGCTTGACTAAGTAAACAAAGACAAAACTACATTAGCATATTTACAGATGAAACTGACCTGCACCTGAAACCCTGAACAGAAGTGTCGCTTCTCTGCTCCAGCTGTGCGCTTACACAGTTCACTCCGGTCTCTCTCTCTCTCGCATTGATTACTCGGAGTCTGATCCAAACCGTTCGGCGGATGCGCAGAGAGCGCGCGAGCCCAACCATTGCCAGTCACGACTAACCGATTCATGATTTATTAGAGATTTAATTATCGAATGGCGGATTCGGAAATAATCGCTTTAGTATATTCGGCCTGCAATTATACAATAACAATATTAAAGTAGAAGGCCAAATCGTCTGCCAGGCCACCGGGAATAGTCCCGGTTCTCCCGATGTCCAGTCAGCGCCTGATTTCCACAGACACGCAGAACGTGCAGGATTCATATTCAGTCTTTTTTTAATATTCACAGACATCAGTCCATATCGGGTTTTGATTCAAGTGTACTGACCTACTTTTGATTTATTCGTCCAAAATGTGGCATATTGCGTCCGCGTTATAGGCTGAATTCCATTTTTATGACTGGATTCTACGAATATGTGTTTTCCGCGTCTCGGATATTATGGGCCATATGTCTTAGTGCAATTTGGGAAAGAAATAAGCTGTATGTGGATGTGTGTAAATATTCAAATGTAATCCTCTTTGTAATCGTTACAATTTTCATAAGTAACTGTAATTTAATTACTCATTTTTTCTTAGTAACTGTAACTGATTACTGTTACATTTATTTTGTAATTAAATTACGTAACGCCGTTACATGTAACTAGTTACTCCCCAACACTGTTTCTGGCAGATATCGTTGAAAAGAGGTCCTGAAAAATGGCACCTGCCTGTGTGAGAACATTAGGTTCTGTAAACAGCCAAAAGCCCATGCCTTTTTTTTTTTGCATCAGAAAACTAGTCTTTGAGTCTTCATTTTTAATAATTCATTAAAATAATAATAATTATATATATATATATATATATATATATATATATATATATATATATATATATATATATATATGTATACATTTTCTTTTAGACCTTTGCCGTCCTTGAACACGTACAGTTAACCTTTAAAAATGCAGGTGAATACAAGTTAAATGTCATCTTTAACTAATCTTATAATGAAAAATATACATTATAATATAATAATACCTAAACTCACTTTTATATAAGGGTGCATCTTCTCTCTTTCTTTGTTAAGTTAAGGTATATTTAAACATGGCAATTAAATTAGTTTGAGATCACCTGAATGAGGAGGTCATGGCCAAAGTGAAAATAATCTCACTTGTTGTGAGAAAGCAATCCAACCCAATGGACTAAAGAATCCATTCGTAATTCATAATAGGTAAGGCATTATGTGATTCTGTAGGTAAGCGCCTTACTTATTAGTTGAAAATTAAAGAGCACCTCTTCATCTTAAAATGTCATTGCTCTTTTGTGAAACAGGTGCATCATCCCAATGAAGCCTTGATTGAACCAATGCTTATATGCATTAATGTATGTGTGTGTAACAAGGGGCTAAGTTGTCAACCCACTTAGATGGATAGCCATAAAAAGTGGAATCCCAGAATGTAAACAGGTGCACTCTAACCAGTTTTACTCACATGTGACTCGCCCGCTTTGGTACTAAGGAGAAAATGCAACAAACAACAAACAAAGCAATAAATAAATAAATGTAAAAAATAATAAAAATAACAATAATTAAAAATACAGATCTATAGGTCCTTAAAAAAAAACACTAATAATTGACATCTATAGCGTATCGGTCATAACGTGAAACTAATTAACAGTATTGTAATATTAATAATAAACTACACAATGTGTAGGAGCACATGCACTGCCAAGCCAACTGATTTCGATTTGGAAATTACCTACTTGATTAATGATTTATACCTTGTGAGTTCACCCAACCATTTGGAACCACCATTTGGTTTACTTATCTGGAAAACATGTCCGTGACCTACTGTATACAATGTTTATCTTTAAATAAGTCATTGTTTAACAAGGCAATAGAATAAGTCATACACACTGCTATTAATTCCATAAGTATTCTGCAAGCTACAGTAGACTTATTCTATTATTTATTATTTATGCTATAGTCTAGTCTGCGTCCAACACACCTGCCTGCAACCATCCAGGTGTGTAATAGATTTGTTTGCGTTTTCCTGAAAGAGAAAATCTCTCCAAGTGAACCATATTAACGCATTCACAACTCACAAGAAACTTTCCATCTTCCTTTTCATAGTCTCTGACCGCAATCCTGTATTGTTTAGAGTATTTTCTTCTCCACATGCCTCATCTATCCGTGCTGTCATTCTCTTTCAACCTCCACCCCTCCTTTACTTTTTCTGCCAGAGATATGCATGGAATGTCAGATCCTTAGGCTGGATCTCGATCCCCATCAGGAAGACCGTGACATTCTCAATATCTCAGCCACACTTGTGATTGTAATTGCACATAAAAGAGCATTATAGATGTACCTATGTCTGATCTTGTGGTGGCAGAGAAATTCTGACAGAAGAACATTCCTCCAGGTAGTTTCGATAGAAACATTAACCCGTCTGTCTCTCTCCTGACAGCCTCCATTCCATTCTTTGTCTGTGAGCTCAAAGCGGTGACTGCATACAAGAGGGGCTTCTTCTGTGGGGACACCAGCATCACTTACCCATACATAGAAAGTGAGGCCATTCCTGACAGTATGCTTATAGCTGGGGGCATCATAATCACAGGACTTACGGTGAGAACACACACAAATAGCGAATTATCACTTGTTAAAAGGGTTTAAAGAGATAGCTCACCCAACAGTGTAAACTCTTTTCTTCATTTACTCAACCTCATGTCAGACTTTTATTCTTCTCTAGAATACAAAAGATTTTTAAGAACTGCAATCAGTCTTTTAAGCATCAAAATTGCAAAGAGTCTTTTAAGCATCAAAATTGGTGCAAATGCAACATTAAAATATGCTAAAAGTGGTAAATGCACCTCATTTCTTCAGAAGACTTCAGAATATAACATATAAGACAAAATTGTGTGAAGAATAAACCAAAATTTAAGGTATCACCAGTAAGCTGTTAACCGCTGTTGGAGCCAATAGCCTTATGGTCAGAGCTTCAACATGTAGGCCCAATTGCACTTCAGGAGACCCAAGATTGAATCCCAGTTCATGGTTCTTTACCAATCAAATGTAAATACTGTAGCTCTCCATACCACCAGGTGGCAATAATCTGTATTCGTCATTCAAAAAGTACTAGGACTGTGGATAATATCACAAATGAGATGGACAACTTGGTTGACCATGGCCTTGTGTCAGTGTTCTGAACTCAAGAACCAGTCCAATTTGTGAATCAATCATTTACATTGTTTTTGTCTATTTCATCAACTGATCAATCAGAGTTGAATTAGAAATATAAATGTGTGTGAACTAAATCTATGGTATTTTATGTAAAGCTTTCAAGCTATCTTTCCTTTGTAATTGCATGGAAAAGAGTGACCAGTACATTTAAACTGACCTTTGATGCTTACTGAAAGGAAGACAGAAGTATGGATTTCAAACAACATGAGAGTGAGTGGTAACTGATGATAGATTTTTCATTTTTTAGTGAACTAGCCTTTTACGAGACTTCCTGTCCACAATAGTATTATCCCACGGTTCTCCTGTTACTGAAGGCTATTGATTTACTCTTTTCATCTTCTTTTCGAATGGACAAGAGTTTATCCCTGTGTAAGAGAGAATGTGTGTGAAGTGCTGTGAATTATTCACGGCTTCATCAGCTTTGTAATATTTAATTCAATGTTGCATAGCTGTAACCTTAGCGGTGTTCCCTATCTGTCTCAGATTGCTGTTGGAGAGTGTTGCCGGGTACGATTCAGAGGTGTGCACTCACGGGCATTTGTGCGCAACCTCTATGTGTCCTGTCTGTACAAGGAGCTGGGGAGCTTCCTGTTTGGCTGCTGCGTGGGGCAATCCTTGACCAACATGGCGAAACTAAGTGTGGGCCGACTCCGTCCCCACTTCCTGACGGTGTGCAAAGTGACCTATGCTTCACTCAACTGTGTACCTGGAACCTACATCTCAGAAGATGTCTGCAAGAATGAGACTTTGATAGATGGAAAGATAGTGGAAGAGGCCAGGTAAGTGGAGTACAAGGGGAGTACACATGCGCAATGCCGACCTCATACGTCATCAGCCCGGAACTGCTTCCGTATACAACTGTTGGCACAAGCTAGATTAAAGTGATTATTACGTTTTGAATATAGATATTTTTCAAACAAAAATGCATCAGTTCGCTACAGGAGGCCTTTGTTCACCACCCCCGAAGCCGTGTGAGGCAATTTTTATTATGAATGGATGCACTTTATATAGCTTATTTTGGACTGATGCACTGCAGCAACCGCTGACTGCCATTACAGCTTAGAAGATCAAAGTAAAATATAACTAATATAACTATAATATAACTCTGACTGGATTCATCCAAAATAATGAAGTCATATACACCTAGGATGCCTTGAGAGTGAATAATTCATGGACTAATTTTCATTTTTGGGTGAACTAATCCTTAAGATGGTTCTGAGCTGGTTATGAGCTGCTTAGGTTCATCTTAGGACCAGCACATGAACAGGTCATAACCAGCTCAGGACCAACTTAAACCAACTCAAACCAGCTGCCATGCTTCAAAATTTACCTAACCAGCATATGCTGTTTTTTTTTTCCAACAGGGATATAGTATAAATGTTTATAAAATGAATATAATTCGGATGTAGTATATCTGTCATGTTATCATTATCAAGTGACCTACCAGCGTCAGTTGTGTCGCTTCACTGCAATACACAACTCCACTCACATTGCCTCATTAAGTGTCAGATCAGATGAGCACTTCAGACTCTTGTTGGAAGTAGTAAGTCAACCGGATATTATTTGTCTACTATGAATACTACATAGACTAAATGAGCTGTCTTGCTGTATACTACCTACATAGGCAGGATTCTAACCAAATTGAATCTTCACAAATGACTTATTTGTAACATTTTATATGCATGAAACAAATAGTACTCCACACTTCGGGCACTTTAGAATGGAACACAGCATTGGGTATTTAGAACAGCCCTATCTAGCAATACTGCCTAGGTAGGAGGCTCACTAGATTTTGGAACAGAGTTAGTGTTTGATTAGCTAAGTTTACACCATGTTTATTTATTTTTTGTTTGTTTTATGGAAATATAAAGGAATTTCTTAGAATAACATGCATGCTTGTGACTGCTTAATATAACATCATGAAGACAATGTTACGACCCATAAAGCAGTTCAACAGTTTAATGATTTTCAAGTTTATGACATTTGGTTGGTAATATTTCCCTTCTGCACTTTTCAAACAGAAAGTCCTTCTTCTCGGGCCATGCATCTTTCGCCATGTACACCATGCTTTACCTGGCAGTGAGTATCACCATGTGTGGCCATATTTACCACATGCACACTCAAACACCCAAACTTAAACAAATGTCAGGGTAGCGCCGAACACCTATGCTTGCTCTGGGATGCCACTGAGGAGCTTTTTCTGTTGTCAGCTTTCACTTCCCATCCCTGCCATGTGGGAAAACTGCCAAAAAATTCCTACTGACAAGAAACTCTCTCAAACTTCAACTCACACAAATGCACACAAGTACGCTCATACTGAAAGAAGAAGGCTTTGAGAATGCACAAAAAAACCACCCAAAAGGCATCTTGCTTCAAGAAGAAAAGAAAGACTTGAGTGAAAGAGGGAATGTTCTCTAGAGGCCTGATGAATAGATGAGCGGAGAGAGGGAGAGCGAGTGAAAGCTAGCTGAAGACAGAGGAGGCCTTGTTTAGTTGTGGGTTGGGTCCGGGAGGAGGAGGTGGGGGGTGGGGGCTAGGGCTTTGGCCTGCTGAGAGATAGACAGGCTTCTTTCAGTTAAACCCTTCTCTCTCTCACTCACTGTTATGGCCTGGGGAGGGGGGACAAAAAGGGGAAAAATTACAAAATGCTTGCAAACGATCATACAGCATGACATTCAATATCATTCACATTTCTCTTTCACTCAACTGCCCCACAAACCTTATCAGAATTTACTCTGCCTTGTGTGCCAATCACATTTAGAATGGAGAAAAGAATATTCTCTGCTGTGTAAAAACAAGCTATGTTCTACCATTCATCTGATTCAATTCACAGGCCTCTGGCTGCTCGAAGAGCGGGAGAGCTCTTCAACTCTCATTAGAGAGTGAGAAAGAGAACATGAACAGAGTGAGAGAGCCTGTAGAAAAGCAGTGCCAGGCGCTTTGTCCTCTCTGCCTGTTTTTTCTTTCCTACCCGGCCAATGGCTGCACTGTTCAGGCTCGGCCCTGCCTTGCATGCCTGACCGGCAGCCACATGATTTGGCTCTAAGCACCAATGCTTCAGACTTTACTGAAAGAAGCCAAACACCTGTAATGGGGCTGACGGAAGGGTTACCAGGGCCCTTAAATTCTGGAATGTTTCATGGTCCCTCGTGTGACATCAATGTCTATAAAGTTCATGCAAAGCCAATACCCGCCTACCCTAATACATCTCCCTAATATTTGTTGTGTAGCTAAGCTAGCTTGGCAGGGTGGTATCATTAACACGTCAACAGCATCCTAAATGAAATGTAGCCTCAAAAGTGATGATTTAGAACACTCTGTGTAGTGCAACACAAGCATTGAAGTACATTTAGAGGAAAGTAGTTAACTTGTCGGCCATATTTGCAACACCATTTCCAGGATACAAGACCAACTTAGTCTACTCTCAAAAACATTTAGCCTAATTCATTTAAATAACATATTTCATTCTCTCATCTTGGATGAAGGTGGCCACAGTTTATTCTTGACAGATACAAGAAAACTTTATAATTATGCTCCTTAACTTTTGGAACAGACTTCATGTGAAGAGTGTTTTCGTGATGCTCAATAGATATGAGTAGCTCTCTAGATTTGGGAAAAGAACCTTTTTAATACCATCTTCCACTTCCAGGGTGGAGATACAGAAAATAAATAACTGCAGTAGGCCTAAATAATATTGTCTCTCAAGTAAGCAAATTTAAAGGTAAAGATCACTAACATGCATTTAGAAAATAGATTGATAAAATGTATATTTGATGCAGACTTTGTTCTTAGGCTATTTATAATAACAGAATAACACTATTGGCATCTTTGAACTAAAATAAGCACATTATTTAGTCTTTTGAGAATGGTTTATCAGATTAAGCTAACTTCCGAGTGATTTTTCAGGACATGGGTCATCAAAAGTTTAGCTAGGTCAAACACACACACACACACACACACACACACACACTCACTCAGCAAGCTTTATTTATCGGTCTGTACACTCTTTTATAAGCTCATATGTTAATCATTCTTCAAACTTCCTGTTCTTGTGCAGTTCTACCTGCAGGCGAGGTTGTCATGGCGAGGGGCACGGCTCCTGCGACCGTTGCTGCAGTTCATGTTGGTGATGTTAGCAGTGTACACAGGACTCTCTCGCATTTCTGACTACCGCCATCACCCCACTGACGTCCTGACCGGCTTCTTGCAGGGAGGACTGACCGCGTACTGGGTGGTAAGAATCACGTTGCCACATGCATGCTCTAGATTACCGTTGTTATTAAGTCGGGTGTGTAAGGTGCTTTTTGTCTGCTCACTTTAACATTTTCTTTGTGCGGTTTCAGGCCTTTTATATCTCGTCCATGTTTAAGACATCTTGTCCAGGCATGTCTCCAACAAGCTTGTCTCTGGAGAGTCCCCTGTCCAGTCAGCAGACCGTCTGCTAACAAAGACATCTAAGAGACGCGAAAGAGTGAAAATGGGAGTGATCGAGTGAAGAACTGGAATGGGACAAAGAACGTTAAAACATGATCATGTCTTGACAGAGAACCATTTCCTGTGCACTCTGAGAGAAGAACAGCAATATATATATATATATATATATATATATATATACACACAAACACACACACACACACACACACACGTCTAACACTTCAACCAACCCGTCCACAAAGTATCAGCCCTCCATAGATAAATGATATTTTTATATAAAAAAGTTGATCCTTTATATTTTTGAAATATGTTATAGTTGAAGCTGCTAATAATTGTTGTTTTATAATTTGTCACATGTAGTCCAGGCTCAGAGATTTACACGTCACAGTGTTAAAATGATTTGACTTCATATGGAACTCAACATGGTCATGTTGACTGTTGGAGGCCCAGTCTAATGAATTTCTGTTGGACAAAAAATGGACCAATCACAACAACGCTTCGGCCTCAGACCACACCCCCTTGTGTTTGCTATTGGACCTGGCTAAACCACTGTTCTGGTGCGCTGTTGCACAATAATAGCGGTGCTGATTGTAGACACCCTCTGTTTATAAAAGCACAGACTTGATGATAATTCTATTAAGCTTGTATTGTATTAAGATGGGTTAAACTCCATGTTTGTACTAACCACTTTCACTGCATGAGTGAGACTGAAAGGAGGTTTGAGCCAACAAACTCCTCGACCACCCCCACTCCCCTCCGCATTATGAGGGCTTGAATCTTGCCCTAAATGCTCAGTGGACCGGGGGTCTATACCTGTGTATCCTTTAATAATCATAGCACTTGAATTACACTATGGAATCGTCTAATTACTACAGATAATATTATATATTTTGTCTTCTTTAATCAGTGTTTTACTTTCTTCCTGCGGTCAGTGCCATTTGTGTTCGTCTTAGTGTTTTTTCCCCAAATTATAATTATTCAGAATGAATGTAAATAAAATCATTTTATGAACAGATACAGATTATCAGAAGTATTAGCATCGTTTCTTGTTTTATGTGTTTATATATGTTTTTTATCGTTTGTGTTGATCAGGTACGCAGAGTTATTGTTGTTAATTGTTAAAGAGACTAGTGACTGAGCCACAGATTGTCAGAAAGCTATTTTCTACTTATCTAGTTTCATTTAATTTGTTGGTTTCCCCTGTGAAAAGCCTGTATGGCTGAAATAACCACTGTATTAATAAACCAAACCAATAAAATGAATGTTCAAACTTTGTATCTTTCTATCTCTTCTATAATGACAGAACAAAGCCAACATCCACTTACACACTTTAATATACATAACCCTGATGAGTAAAGCTGCTGTAAAAAAGCTGATAAACACATCTGTGACTGTGCATCAGTTGGATTTTAAATTAACACTGTAACTGTAGCAGCCTAAAGAACAATATTACCAGTGTTGGGGGTAATGCATAACAAGTAACGCGAGTTACGTAATCAGATTACTTTTTTCAAGTAACTAGTAAAGTAACGCATTACTTTTTAATTTACAAGAAAATATCTGAGTTACTTTTTAAAAAAAGTAACGCCAGTTACTTGGTACTCCCATTTTTTGACTGACAAGCCTCCTGTTCCCATATTGGGAGAAATCGGAAGTATGGAGGCGTTGTGTGCGCTGTGTGAACATGATGTTACTGTAGTTCTAGACTCAATGTGAATGTGCATTAATTCATCCCACACACAAAAAAACAAAAAACAAAACAGATTTAGTATTCATCAAAATTAATCAAAACAGTGAAATGCAAACTCAGAATATGACGCAAACCTGCAATAACTAAATATATTAAATAACACAAATGTATCTATTCCCATTTTATTAACAGTGTCTTTGCTGCTGACTGACCTTTAATGATCCAGTTCAACCATACTAATAATTAAAAAATGACTTTAGATAAACTAACAATTGTGCTTCATTGTTTTTTTATTGCTGAAAAGTGTTGAACCTTCTTCTCCTGTGTTCTACTGTACAGACGTGAATTTACTTTTCCTTCAGCCTGAGGTTTATTCATTACACTTTTTGGTGTGAAAGGGCTTTTACATTTGCTATAAATAGAACTTCTTATATTAAAAACAATCAAGCCCTGCTCATATTTAAAAAGTAACGTGAAAGTAACGCAAAAGTAATGTAACACATTACTTTCCATAAAAAGTAACTAAGTAACGTATTTAGTTACTTTTTTAGGGAGTAACTCAATATTGTAAGGCATTACTTTTAAAAGTAACTTTCCCCAACACTGAATATTACATATTCACAAATAAACTATATTAGCTGGCAGCAGAATTATTATTACTTAATGCATTTGTGTAAATGTTGAATTGAATCTTGGTGTCTTTTACCATGATGCTGTGTCCGTCATTGTACTGAGCATTGCATTAGCTACAAGTTGATCCTTCCAATATGGTGGACAGCTTACGTACAGTGACCCATAGAAACAGTCACTGATGAGGCATCTACATGTACACATCTACCGTATTTTTCGGACTATAAGTCACACCTGAGTAAAAGTCGCATCAGTCCAAAAATACGTCATGATGAGGAAAAAAACATATATAAGTCACACTGGACTATAAGTCGCATTTATTTAGAACCAAGAGAAAACATTACCGTCTACAGCCGCGAGAGGGCGCTCTATGAGTTCAGTGTAGACTACAGGAAAATGAGCAGCATAGAGCGCCCTCTCGCGGCTGTAGACGGTAATGTTTTCTCTTGGTTCATTTCTCTTGGTTCATTTCTCTCGGTTCATGTCAAATTAATTTTGATAAATAAGTCGCACCTGACTATAAGTCGCAGGACCAACCAAACTATGAAAAAAAGTGCCACTTATAGTCCGGAAAATACGGTCTGTACAATTTAGCCGGCAATAATTTTCATGGTAAATACAGCACTTACACTTGACAAGAGTTGCCCGGCTCACAGTTCTCCACCATCTTTATGTGACCGCAAAAGTAGCAGACATAGACACACATAAGTCTGCTGCTCAATTCTTAGAGCCAAATTACAAAAAGAAAAATGTATATAAAATTGCAATAAAAAAATATACTATATAAAAGACTATATTAAATTGATCAAAAGTGACAGTATAGACAATTGTTACAAAATATTTCAGTTTAAAATAAATGCTGTTATTTTGAACTTTCTATTTATCAAAAAATCCTGAAAGAAATGGATCAGTTTCTACAAAAACATTAAGTAGCAAATCAGCATATTAGAATGATTTCTGAAAGGTCATGTGACACTGAAGACTGGAGTAATTATGCTGAAAATTCAGTTTGCATCACTTGAATAAATTACGTTTTAAATTAAATTAAATTATATAAATAAAAATAGTAAGCTGTAAATTGTAATAACATTTAACAATATTTCTGTTTGTATTATATTTTTGATCAAATAAGTACAGCTTTGGTCAGTATCAAAAACATCTTATCAAAAATCTTATCAACCCCAAACTTTTGAAATCTTTATCTCTAGAATACACGGCTATATCTGAATGCCTCTCAATGGAGGAAAAAAGATTTTTGCTGCCAGATAGTGTAGCTACTACATCTACAAGTAATGCTAATGCTAAAGGCAAATCTGGACCCCTTGTGTAGCACAAAATAATACAAGACAAACAATAAAAGGCTGCCCTTATCAAAAGTTTATTTTACTAAGTATACTTAAGTAAAGTTCAAGTATATTTTTAAGTATACTTTATGTAGCAAGTATACAAATATCAGTATTCTAGTAGTATACGTTTAACTGTACTTTTTTCAGTACAGTACTTTCTAGTATATATAGTATACTTTTAAGTATACTATAAGTATAAAAGAAGCAAACTTTGAGTAAACAACTAATTTACCTCTGTAGTTTGTACTGCAATTATACTAAAAGTAAACATATGTATACTGATAGTTTACTAATTTAATAATTTGTAAATTTTTAAGTATAGTCTCAGTAAACTACTAGTTTAGTAGTTTTAAACTGCAAGAATACTCATAAGTCATTAAGTGAACTCTATAGCATACTTTAATTTAAGTACTACTATGTCCCTATTTAGGTTTGAATTTGTATATATTTTGTTGTATGAATATCTGAACATACAAAACATCCAAAGAAAGAAGAGGGTATCTGATGGTAAACAAAAACATTTTATTCTAGCTTTATGCATTTTTTTTAACTCTTTAATGTGGGTAAGTTTCATAAAAAAATATAAGAAATAACATTTTGAATAAAAAGCTGGAAAAAAATGAATTGGATTCAGAATGATAATAAAAACGTAGATGGAGTCAGCATCGTTTCAACAACCCAAAGCTTGACTGTATTTATTACCTCTTCATCGGATTCCATAGTGTTACAGTTTTGACACTGTTTCATGTCAGATGATCGTGTTAGATTACATGTGTAAGTATCTGTTTTTCTTTTTCTGTATCTGTATCTGTTATCTTTTTTCTTCTTCACTTGTGTTTTTTTTTATTATTCTGTGCAGATGTGTACTAGCGCCCTCTACTGTATAATAATGAAAACACAGATTCCAGGAGCACAAGTATAGCTCAAATATATTTCTAATTTTTGTAAGTAAGTATAAGTCAAGTATACTTAAATGTCATTTTAAGTTTATTTATGAGGAGTACATAAAGCCCATTTCTGAGAAGTACATAAAAAGTAAACTAAAAGCATACTTTCCTATTTTTAGATTAAAAGAAGTAGACTAATAGCACACTTGTATAAACTTCTTTTTCGTAAGGGTGACTAACATGGAAAAACTGGCCTCTGAACACTACCCAAATCTGTTCTAAAATCTTAAAATCATGCACTCTGAGTCTTTCATGACTCATTGCTTTATCAGACAAAAGTTTAAGCCTTAAACTTTATCTCAATATGTTAGAGTGCAGAAATAATGAATCATTTATGTCAACACGAAGAGCAGTTCTTTGAGGAAACTAGTTTAACAATAGACATCCAATTCATCCAGTTCTCTCTCAGCCCCTCATTTCCATCCTTCTCTCTCTCTTTCTCT
The DNA here is from genome assembly GCF_963082965.1 of Carassius carassius. Taxonomy (NCBI): domain Eukaryota; kingdom Metazoa; phylum Chordata; class Actinopteri; order Cypriniformes; family Cyprinidae; genus Carassius; species Carassius carassius. The sequence continues at coordinate 28,418,386 of NC_081763.1, read as the reverse complement.
CTTTTTGTGTGCTCTGGAATGCATTGGCTGTTTCTGGGGTAATGCTACCACTGTGAATCCTGGCCAGATAGAAGCTGGCAAAGTGCTAGAAGAAGAGGAGGAGGCTTTACTTTTCCTTCTCTTTTTTCTTCTCCAGTGTACTTCCAGGCGCAGTGAGCAGAATAAAAGGCAGCCAAGATCAGAGCGAGCAAAGGAGAGATAAAGCAATTGAGAGAGAGAGAGTGAGAGTGAGAGAGAGGGAGCAAGTAGCAGTAAAGGCATGAGCGGAGGTGCGGAATGAGGGGGGCGGGGACTCTGCGGTTGGCTGCTGGTGTGGTGCAGGGAGGTATCGAGGCTCGGGGTGTGGGACGCTGGGGTGGGAAGGAATGTGACTGTGGTTTGGGGGGCTGTTTTGTTTTACAATGTTGTTACTAGAGAACATATTTCCTACCTGACGTGTAATATGCACGATCCATAATGTATGGCCCTGCTCTTTTACATAATGTACTTGGCTCAGCTTACCACTATGACTTTTCCAACGGCCTTCACTCTGCCCCACAATCCTGCAGCCTGGAATCAACAGCGATAAGCAGAGATAGAGACAGAGTCCCAGCTACTTTTAAGACAACAAGACACGGCATTCACAAAACACTGAAAGCAAGCATGATAATTTAGAATATCCACATAATACCAAATACTAAATGTTTAAATATTTGTTAATAACATTAAGATTATTTCATTTAAAAAAAGTTTCTTTGTAATCTTTATTCAGAATATAACTGAAACAACTTTTCATTTCCGCTGATGTCACCAATGCCTTCATTTTAGCCCCTCCCCTTTTCTTAAATTGTCCATTTAAAGTCCAATCAATTCTCAGCAGATAAAATCAGGAAGCATCCTACATGTTTCTCACTGAATATCCTGCTTTGCTCAGAAATACATCAGATTACAGGCATAAAATCGGTTCGGAACTGTAAGACATTAACTTCTGTAATATGATGTATAAAAGTATTTCGCTGGAAATGATTTAGGACAGGACGTGGTTTTATTCACAAGGAGTCTGACTGAATGGTGGAAAGTAGGCTGTAATATTAGTGGATAATATTTTTTTTCCTTGCACATGTAGGCGTTTTATTCTGTCAGCAGAAAAGTGTCATTTCAGAGGTGAGGAAAGTTATTACATTTCAGTGAAAGAATGTGAAAACTTTTTTCATAACTTCTCGAATTGTGCAAAATGAAACCAGTGACATTAATTCATAAAGATTGTAAATATTGCAAAATTGATGTTGAATATAATTTTTTTAAAGGTGCACTTAGTCCGGAGTTATGCTATGGATCAGCATGTGTGCGATCCATCAGTCCAAACAGAATGATTATGAATGGAAAACTAAAATGTTATAAAAGGATATAAAATGAACATGACGGCCACAGCCACCACAGCAAAAAAGCTGTCCGTCCAGGAAACACCTGTACCGTCCACAACAGGCCAATAGAATGCAACACACAGTCTCCCTGCACCAGTTTTGTTAAGTCTAAGAACCTCCATTTTTGAAGTGTGTAGTATGATTAATATAAATGAATCAATAAAAAGGAATACAAGCTCTGCTGGGACATTGCAGTTCTTAATAAACAAAAATGTCATACAACCATACAAAAAGGTGTCAGTATGAAACCCAAGACCCCTGGGAAAAATGAAGGTCAGTGAAATATTAAACACTTCATTCAGGAAGTGTGGAAAAACCTAGTTTTTAAATAATTAAACACTGCACATCAAAGTTGGTATTGTGGCTTTACGTATGGTCACCATATCATTAACCTTTTACCAGAATTAAGTTCACATGGTTTTTGACAAGCAAGTGTATTGGCGATAACTAGATGGCAAATGCTAGGCTAGGACATTCTTCTCTGCTCCTAAAATTGGTGGCAACCGGCTTCACATTTCATGCCAACTTTAAGGCATTCTGTCATTTCATTCAGTCGAGTCATTGCACTCTCTCTCTTTTTCTCCAACAGTAGCATTTGGCTAGCCTCTGAAAAATTTGATCTGCCTGACTGAATCCTAATAGCACCCTGTGAAATACTTTAGACCTTTCACCCCTCATTATGAAAGAAAATAAAGAATACCCAATTTGCTTTTTTGACCAACACATGGTTCAAAGAAATGAGATTGATAAGAAATTATGGGAACAAACATTCAAAAATAGCTGCCCTTATAAATAAAAGTGATGTCTGGAGATAAGAATCAAGTGTGACGGAGGATGTCTCTTGCATTTGTTCTCCCACGTAGGCTTGCCTCACTCCAGTCTGGACAGACTTGAACGCTTCATACCTGAGACAGCAATTGGATGTAGGACATACCTTCCTGGATTTGATTATAGGCCTATCGCCTTCTTATCAAGAATTCTTGCAAAATAAAAGGCCAGCAACGTTGCACCGGCATCATTGCAGTTCCCCCACAGAAACACTAAAACTACTTCATAAATCCAAAGGCACAAATGCTTTGCTATATAATGATTGTCATTTTTTATTTACGCTCTCACTGCAGCTTATGCCGCTGGTGTTAATCTGCTCTGGGAAAAGGCTAAACCTCAGCACCAGCAAAATGAGCTGGATGAAAGCGTTGTACGGTATCACCGCTGTTCTCGCGATGCTTGATGGCTCTCGGCTTTAGCCCTGTGTGATGCCAGCTCTATTCCTAATAGAATTAGCTTGGATTAATTGGATGTTTATATTCAGGAGTTCCAGTCTTGTTCCCTTCCTTGATACGGAGTGCATTGCTCCATTTATCCCAGTAATGAAAGTGGAGAATGCAGTGGCAGCAGTCATTACCGCTCCCCAACCAGAACAATGTGTTCTGACTGCAGCCTGTGAAAGACATTAACTAGGCCGTCTGAGAAAACTGATGACTAAATATCTCAGTCTCTGAGACTGCACTGGGGTCATTGGCACTGCAACAAGCGAAAAAACAACCCCAACTAGTTCCGAAATAGCCCGATGCCCCTGAGGGTGGAAGTGAGGGTTGAAGATGGGAATCAGATGTACTGTGCAGATCTCCTGTGACTGTGTTCCCCTAAGACACGTACATCACCTGCACACCTGTCTGGCTGGAGTCTGCCAAGTCACACCCGAGAAGACAGACCCACTGAGGCATACTTACATCAGATTTCAACACACCTTTACATCACACGTGCATATTTGCACAACAAAAGGTGGATCACCGGCCGTTTCATCGTTTGGAGCATCCAGTTAGAACTATTTAGAGTGCTAAGTGAAGCATCACCAAACATCTCCGGAAGCCCTCAGTTTTTGTAATAAGACATAAAAACACCTTCATGAAAATATGTTACACACCACCAAAACTGATCATATTTCCAATTTTACGAAACCCATGAAGTCAAAATTGGATTGTTGTGTTTTTTTTTTTTTTTGTCTTTCAGGCTATCAAGAATAATTTTTTGCAAATCCAATGTACTGTACGTGTTCAAAATAATTTTATACTATCTCCCCTAAAACCTCCATAGTCCATTATAACATTCCCATTTTTTTTCTTAATGCTACCTAAGACTGCATTTGATTAAGAAACAGTGAAAACATAAATATTGTTAAATATTATTACTCACACCATTTAATTTAAGAATTTAAAAAGTTTTTAATTTTTAATTCAGCCATGACATTACAAAAGTTTTCTTTTTAAAAAAAAATTCATAAAAAAATGCTTTTTATATTTTATTTCAATTAACATCTATTTATTATGAAAACCCAGGAGTGAAATGTCTAAGTGGTCAAACTCACAGTGTTATAGTTCACTTCAGTCCCTCCTACTCATTAATCCCCTTACCTCTTTTTCAAACATTTTAAAAGCCATCCTTCTCTGGGAAAAATCCACAATTCATGCATTCAGATTTATGCAAAAGTTTTGAATAAAACACCCAACAGGTGCTTCTTCATGACTAGTGAGCTTGTGCTGTTTATATACTAGTGTCCACAACAGTCATGAGGAGGACTATCTGATCTGTGATGGCGCCACACAAGGCATTAGTTTATTTTAGTGTGTCCATGTTAAACATTATGCTCTAGGGCGTATTTCCACCTTAGAAACAAAGTCAAGGTTACCTGGGTTAACTATGTTACATCAACCTTTGGAACCGCACACAGTCACTGAGAGAGAGAGAGAGAGAGAGAGAGAGAGAGATACCACACCTGTGCAGATAAGACTGACAGGAAGGAATTTCAAGGGAAACAACATGCTTGTCCGTCTTTAACTTAGTCGCTTAAAGCTAAATGAATAAAACACCTTATCTGTGAGACAGACAAGGCCTTGTACTGAAAAAGATAGCAGGTTATGTGTTTGTATAGTGTCTGAGAGCTAAATCACAATACCCTTGCAAGTCTGTTGTGATGCTGTGTATGTTTGGGCTGGTGTACTGTACATTAATAGTTCATTCGACTGCAACATTTAAACAAAATGGAGCACATAAAGGGGTCATATGATGTTGCTAAAAATAACATTATTTGGTGTATTTGGTGTAATGAAATGTGTTTATGCAGTTTAACTTTCAAAAAACACGTTGCTTTCCACATACTGGACTTTAGTGTTTCTCCTCTATGCCCCGCATTTCTAAAACACGCCGATTTTTACAAAGCCCATCATTCTGAAAAGTGAGGTGTACGCTGATTGGCCAGTTATCCACTGTGTTGTGATTGGCCAAATACCTCAAGCATGTTAAGTAAATGTTATGCCCCTTTCTATACTGTGATGCGTGTCCCGCAGCACAGAGACAAAAACATTAAAACCCATTATAAACAAGGTATTAATTGCATCCAGTGGTGACATAATTATCAATTATAATGACAATTCCAGCGGTTCTCAATTCCAGTCCTCGTGCCCCCCAGCTCTGCATATTTTGCATGTCTCTCTTTGTTAACACACCTAATTCAGATAATCAGCTTGTTAGAAGCGAGCACCATGCATGAACTGTGCTCCGATTGACATGGTCCCTACACAGTGTTCATTGCTCCCTACTCCCTGAGCAGGGGAAATCTGTTGAAGTTTACCTCACTTCGAAACATTCATTCATGCATTTGCGCTGCACAACATATTCACACATGGACAAGTGTGACATCATATACCTCTGTAATTAAATACAATTTAAATTCACATCTCACACACTTAAATGCACTTTAAATGGAACATATACGCTTGCTTCGAACTGGAATCATGGCGGAATATCCTGTGATGTCCACTTCCGCAGGGCACTTACTTTCGAAAAGAACTGTGCAGAGCAGGGTGGCACAAGGACTGAAATTGAGAACTGCTGACTTGTACTGTCTTTTTACGCATTGCATTGCGCTGAGTAAACATAAAACCATGTCTGCATTTGTGATCAGCGGTACGACAAACAACAAGCGCTACTCTACACTGCTCAAAACTCACGTTTGAAATATCAGTGGCAAATCTGTTAAATATGTAAACGTACTTACAGGCTGTGAGTCACAAAAGCTGCCATTGTAGTCTTCTCTCCCAGGATCAGGAAACAGTCATCCATAAATTGCGCTGCACACATCTGAATATTTGGGTTGAACTGTTCTGGAACAGTGTTGTAAATACAACTTAAACACTGATTTCTAGTTGTGTCCTCTTTTGGAAGACCAAACAAAGTAGTTTTGCTTTCTCAAGGAAACTCACAGCGTCTCCACTACATGGTGGCGGTGACAACAGCAAGAATAAAAGTTACAACCTCTTTTTTTGCGTGAACAAAGAACATGAACCAGCGGCATAAGCAAATCTTCCCACATCATGATGTAGACATGTAGGTGCATGTTAGAATGAGCTGTTTTAGGGGGGTGTGGTTGACTCTTAACTTTTATAAAGAATATCTTTTTGGATTTTAGACTTTATTCTTTACAACTTTACAGATCTTCTTTATGCACCAAGAGCTTGTAACATTCCAAAGAGAAAGGAAAAAATTTAATCGCATCGCATGACCCCTTTAGCAAATGGTGCACTGTAAAATCAAACACTGTGAGTAGAGTTGCATATAAAAGCAGACGGGAGGCCAGAGAGACATAACGATGTTCATCTTTATTTATATAGCACTTTATACAATACATGTGTCAAAGCAGCTTTACAGTGTTAAACAGGTAAAACGTGTGCTGATAATGCAAGAGGACAATAGAAAATCTCATCTTTTCCAGTAGTGTCTGTGCAATCAAGTCAACAATGTTGCAAGAAATTATGTCCCCAACTAAGCAAGCCAAATAATATTATTGTATATAAGGGTCAAAAATGAAAAGAACATAAAAGAGAAAGTTTACAACAGCTTTATTTTTTTTCTCTGTACATTAGAATGTCTCCTGTTTATTTTTATTTATATTTATTTAATATAAAAATGTAACACCCACTAAAATGTCATTAATTGTAAAAAGATTCTATATACCAAAAAAACATTGTCATGCATGTATAGAACCAGAATCCTCAGATGACATTAGAAGACTATTTAATTCATTGTTGTTTTAAGTCTTTAACAATTTTTATCTCTATTCTTCAAACCACTTTTTTTACCCATTTTTCAGCAAGGCATTTTAATTATTTCAAATATAATAACATTTGTTATGATATTTTTTCTTTTGTCTATTTTTAATAAGTACAGATCAGAATAAGTATTTTGTTTTATTTCTAGATGAATATATCTGTTACGCTGAATGACGATGGGACATTATTTAACCCATATTTGACTTCAGCATCAGTCCAGAGGAATTTACTTACAAATGAGGAACGAATATCTTCTTGTCCCATTATTAAAGGCGGCTCAGAAGACATGCTGTGCTGCTGTTGTTCATTGGGGGCTAGTGTCGTGTAACACTAACGTCTATCTGAGAATAGCATGGAGTTTGTCTGTAGCAAGTGTTTCTATGACATGTGGCTTAAAGATTGCAACTTTTCTCCACAAACAGCTGGAGCGACACTGACTGAACTCCAGTCATTACAGCTGTTATCATCGGCCCGACAGCTCAGAAGATAGTTACTCTGTAAATTTGGTTGTGTTATGCGTCACTAAATGAGTAAAGAAAAGGTTGTAAAGTTTATGCGAGCACTTACAGGCAACAGAAATCTATTAGAGGCAGCTGTAAATGGTCATCTTGGAAAGGTGTTTCACTGCTGTTCAGCTTGGCCTCTCTGAGGGAAAGCGCAGATTGATTTTATATATTGATTTGTCTTGCAGAGCCAGGATTTAAACTATTGGCATATAGTCTGGCATATACTGTAGATTATTCTAGCCAAGAGCTGTGCAATAACACAGAAAAAAAGCCACAGTTCACTTTTTTAAAGCAATGCATTGTGTGAGTATATCTGAAATCAATCATACTACAATACACCAACATGCAACAAAGTGGTACCTCAATCAAATAATAGCACAGCAGTCTACATGATATGTTAAGAAAATGAGTAAACAGTGTAGTAATGTAAGTAGTAGCCCAACTGTAGTCCAACAAGCGTTTTAAGGACAAAAACCTGAGGAATACAACATCTGAACAATATTTGAGGTGTGATAACTGTACTATAAGCTGAATAATTGACTCCAGTCTGTTGAATTATTAGAAAATAATGCACACCCGAGGTGTAACGGGTGTGTAATATTTTCTAATAATTCGACTGCCCGTTATCAATTATCCCTTACATAATGCAGATGACGATTTTTATGATAATAATCAGAAACTAAGATATACATACATTTTATGCATTAAAAATAATTTACTATTTAAATCATTAACAATGTGTTAAATTGATTAACTAAGTATTGCAACATATAAATGAATTAAACATAACTTTTTATGCTTAAAAGACATTATTAAAATTATTTAAAAAAAACACTATGCAGCAGACTCATAAAAACCTGTGCACCCTGACTCAGAAATTGAGTAAATCCAGCCAATCAGATGAGGGCTTGCAATTTTGGTCATTTTTTGTGTGCCTTTTCATAAGCGTTTTGTGTTTGTCAATGTGTCGTTTCAGACTGAATGCCCATCAGGCACTGTGCTGGGACAATACTGCCACCTGTAATTATATTTATCGTCATTCTGTGTTTAACTAGGAAGACAGACGGATCTTTTGGAATGCCAGGCTTGTTTTCCACAGGTGCGTGAAGGGAGCACAGAAGCATTCACTAAGTAGGCCTGCCCGGACACGACCCGGGATTGTGTTCCCTGCATGTGCTCACCTGCACACTTCCTGAAAATACCAGAGAATTCTCCCAAGCCACAACTATTAGAGGGATATGAGGACGGTTAGCTAAACAAAAAGCTCTGTTTATACAGTGACATGCAGTGATCCAGTACAGATCAGCTGGGGAAAGGCAAACTCCAGATAAACAAGGGGGCGTTGAAAGGGAGGGAGAGCTGTCAGGCCTGGAGAGAGGAGGATAGTGTGATAAATCATTCCTTTCATTCACAGTTTCACTTTCTCTCTAACTCTTACTGGATAGACTTTCGACATTACTCAAGATTTACTGTCACTGTCATCAAGACAAAGTGAATTCCAACACCATTTTCCCATCAATATTACCAGGATTTTACATCATTTATTTGTAATTTCTTTCTATCGCTTAATGAAATATTCCAAATTTAACTTTGAAATGAATACATTCTAGGTCATTTTCTGTCATAACAAATTGGTGTAAAAATAAAAAAGAACTATTTTGTGCTGCATTGAAGGATAATAATGTTAATAGTTGTTTTGTTGAGGTTCATTACAGTGATTAATGTTCCCATTGACTGCCAACTTGGACTTTATTCACTTTTAATGAGTAACTTTCTCCCTGCCAGTATAATCGCATAAGAGAATATTGTTACACTTTGGTACACAAGTTACATGGAGAAAATAATCTAAACTTAATTATTTAAGTAGTATTTTATTTTGCAATCTGTACTATATGTTACAATACTGTATATTATAGTATATAATGATGTATAATCTTTTGTGGAAAGGAGATGTTTTTGTAGAGTAAAAAAAGTGGTGTAGAAACAATTTTCACTTAGAAATTGCCTGTAAATAATTAATTGTTTCTTGCAATTTCTTGCAAAGGTTTAAACATTATATTTTGAAGTAAAAAAAACTGAAGTAGTATTTTCTTGTAAAATATAATCCAGAAACTTAAATCCAGAAATTAATTAGGAAATATACCAATGTATTTTTTTCTTTCCTCAATTCAAATGTTTCAAACAAAGCATGTTTTATTGGAATAAATAAAAAAAAAACATGTGTAAGACAACTGTCAGTCTCTTATTGAGCAATGGTGAACAACTTGTTTTTTCTGCATGCAAGAGGTAGCACAAATCAAAACTTTTTTTACAAAAACACAAAAACTTTTTTTGGTCTGTTTCAAAAGCTGAGTTCTGTGCGGACTGGACGTACTTCACACCAGCAGTAAACCTAAAAGACAGGGCTGAACTTGTGCTGTTCTTCTGTGTGTGTTAACTCGAGGATGACGTGTATAAACAACTTGAGTATGAATAATTTGTGCACAAAAAAGCAAATGGGCTGTTCATACTTTCCTGAGATGACACGTCCGTGTTTACTTTCCCTCATTTTCCTCTGACGAACACCCACCCAAACACGTCGGTTTATCAACATCTTCTGGAAAGCTGCTAAGCCGTTCTCTTGAGTTCATGAGGGATCTCAAGACTATGCTGCATCACATGGTTCCTTCCATCAAAATGGCAATATCCTGTATCACATCTGCTCTTTCTTAAAACTGAGAGGCCCTTTGGGATGAATGCCTAGAAAGTATTAGATTTAGAAACATTAGTAAATGAGAAGATGGGAGTTGGGGGGCATTTAATCTAATTCTTTATTATAAAGTTTCACAGAGATCTCAGGTTGCTGAATGTGAGTGCCAGTATGGGAGGCCTGTATGGTACTGACTGTTAAAGGGACAGTTCGCCCTATAAATAAGCAGGAAGAGAACATTCAAAAATAATGTTTTTTGCATTTAAAAGCACGAGACAAAGGGTAGTGGAATGGGGGGAAAGCAGGGTAAAGACATGTGCTTTTTAAAATTTTAACTTTTGTATTGGGTGCAATGCTTTCAGAATTATGGCATGTGTGAGACACTGCATGTTTACATTGAAAAACAATGGAAATGCTGTGCAGTGTAATGTAATAACATGGTTATCATGGTTTAATGGCGATTGAGTGTTGCACAACTCTGACTGAAATTCAGTGATGTCAGCACACACACACACACACACACACACAAGTGCACTTCTCCATATAAGGGCTACTTACAATTAGTGTTACTTCTGTCTTGCTGATAGCTGTTCAGTTTCAGGAAGTCATTCAGATTCTTCTGTAAATATGAGTATTCAATGGACTGATATTGTTTAAATGTGAGGAAACGCAACACCATTGTGGACAGCCAAACATCAGCACTGATGCACTGCAATATGGCAAAGTTTTGTGGGAAGTTTGTTAGTTTTCTGTGTTAGATTTTCTTTTTTTTCAAATCAAAAAACTGTTTACTGCTAGAAAGCTGGTAAAAAAAAGTAAAAATTGCGTTCTCATATTCTTCACATGTACACACAGGTTGCTGAGCAGTTTTTTTCCACACACCTTAATTTGTTTCTTTGCGTTTACATAAGTACATAATTTGCATTTGCAAATGCTAAGGCACTTGAAGAGCCACATGATTTTTGACATGATTTATGCTGTAAAGCAGTCGTTCAACTCAACTTTTTTTCTATTTTACCATTCAAAATTTTAAACAATGTCCCCACAAAGCAAAAAAATAAAAAATAAAAATGAAAGTCTATTGTTAGCCTAAGTTTTTAATAAATACAGCAACAGCATAAACGCTGAAATAATGACATTAACACTGATGGTCAGATTTAAATATATATATATATATACATACATACATATATGTGCCCCCCGATCTTCCTAAATGTGTTTATGTCTGCGCAAATCATTTTACTTTTACTTCAGACAGTTAAAACTCACGGAAGCATCAGCACCCACTGTTTGTGATCCAGCTGCAATTCCAGAAGAAGTAAGTCTCACACTTTATATTTTTTATCATTATTTATCCTCTTACACAGAAGAGAGGTGTGGGGTGAACAGAGCTCATTAAAATTTAAAGGGACATGCACTGAAACGGGTCACTGTAAACAGAACTGTTTTTGACAAGGTAAAAAGGGTGTTGTTTTACACTACCACTGAGGAATTTCAGCCAAAGTATATTGCAGACATTGCATGAAGACTCTAAAGAATCATACCAACTTGTGGAAAATGGGCTTCTGATGTCCCCTTTAAATAATAATCTATTAATAATTGTTTATAGTTAACATTAAAAATCACATTTTCAAATTTTTCTAGCTATGTGACTATATATTAATTACTGATCTGTTAAGCATTATATAATGTTTGTTTATTACTTATTAATGAAAGTTATTATAAAGTATCACCCATAACTTATATATAATAATGATAACTAAAATATTAAACAGTCGTGATTGTGATTTGTCGTCAAACTGTAACTGATTAACCAAACTAGAGTGAGCTCGGCATTCCCCAGGTTGGGAACCACTGCTATAAAGATAATCTGAAAACAGTTTTCCCATCTGCCACAATCTCATTTCCAGGTGTGTGTATTAAAACTTAAAAACAAAATAATCAATCACATGACGTCATGGAATAGTCTTTAGTCAGGGTTGCGCATATTTAATTTTTGACCAGAATGAAAACAAGGCTGGGAGGTTTTAAATTTCCTGAGGGTGAGTAAATGATGCAATTTTTATTTTTGCAAAAAAATATTCAATTCAATTCAATTCAAGTTTATTTGTATAGCACTTTTTACTATACAAATCATTACAAAGCAACTACAGAAAATTACGTTTCTACAATATTTAGTAGTAGTTTATAAGTGGTGACTGTCAATTTGTGTGCATATGAAAGGATTTTTTTCTTATACAAAAAATTTATACAAGACATAGTCAGCCAGAAGATGAACATTATTAACAGCAATTATTATATGTTGCAATCACACTTGTAGCAATATTTGTTAGTTCTGTTTGTTGATTCAGGGTTAGCATCATCTGAGGTTCTCTGAGGGGTTGGCATCATCTCTTCTCAGGTGTTCTGGATCCAGACTGGAGCTTGTGGCAAAACAGATAAACAAATAGAGACATAATTAGCGTATCTTCTGTTCCAACAAAGTAAAATTAATTAGTTTAACCAAAGCTAAAGAATAAGAATGTGCATTTGATTAGATGCAACTGCAGTCACAATTTAAGGGATGCATTATTGAATGCTTGGTGAAAGAGATGTGTTTTTAATCTAGATTTAAACAGAAAGAGTGTCTCTGAACCCTGAACATTATCAGGAAGGCTATTCCAGAGTTTGGGAGCCAAATGTGAAAAATCTCTACCTCCTTTAGTGGACTTTGCTATCCTAGGAACTACCAAAAGTCCAGCGTTTTGTGACCTTAGGGTGCGTGATGGGTTGTAGCGTAGTAGAAGGCTAGTTAGGTACACAGGAGCTAAACCATTTAGGGCCTTATAGGTAAGTAATGATAATTTGTAACTGATACGGAACTTAATAGGTAGACAGTGCAGAGACTGTAAAATTGGGCTAATACGATCATATTTTCTTGACCTGGTAAGGACTTTAGCCGCTGCATTTTGTACTACCTGTAGCTTGTTTATTGAAGATGCAGGACAACCACCTAGAAGTACATTACAATAGTCCAGTCTAGAGGTCATGAATGCATGAACTAGCTTTTCTGCATCAGGAACAGGTAACATGTTTCGTAGCTTGGCAATGTTTCTAAGATGGAAGAATGCAGTTTTTGTAATATGATTTTACAAGATTCTGGGTACTGTTTTTTGGTCCAATAATTAATATCTCTGTCTTATCCGAATTTAATAGGAGAAAATTATTGGTCATCCAATCTTTTACATTTTTAACACACTCTGTTAGCTTAGATAATTTAGAAGTTTCATCTGGTCTCGTTGAGATATATAGCTGAGTATCATCAGCATAACAGTGGAAACTAATCCCGTATTTTTGAATAATATTACTAAGGGGCAACATGTATATTGAAAATAGAAGGAGACCTAGGACGGATCCTTGTGGCACTCCATATTTTACTGGTGATAAATGAGATGAGACTCCCCATTTAAATAAACAAAATGGTGGTGATCAGACAGGTAGGATCTAAACCATCTTAGAGCCTGCCCTTGAATACCTGTATAGTTTTGTAATCTATCTATGAGTATGTCATGATCTATGGTGTCGAACGCAGCACTAATATACTTATATTCAAATATTCTTCAAATCATGTTATTTCTCTGGAGAAGGTTTTGCAGTTGCTTTACTTTGGCAGTCCCCATTATGTAGTTTTTAATAAAGCCACAATCATTCCAGTGTGTGACAGGATTCAATGTGTCTAAGTGCATGATATGATGTGTGCATGTGTGTTTTCTGAGACTGGGGTTTTTTGTGTTGTTATTGGACTGTTGTTCTCTTGAGTCTGGTAAGCACTGAAGTTTGTGTGTGGGTATCGTCTTTCACATGTTCCACCCGAACCCTATAGACAAGGACGCCCTTCTTCTTCTATAAGCGTTTTCCAACCATGGACCCTGGAACAGACAGAATAAAAGGAATTATGTTTCCCCGTCCTTAAATGCTGGGAGACTTGATTCTGCCAAGATAATAGCCTTTCACTTTCAGTTACACTTTGTAGTACAATTCAGTTCTCAAAATCTCATAAAAGTAAAGAACAAACAGGAATCAGTCTGTCTCCCTGGAGAGGACAGCTGTGTGTGAAACATTACCCCACTTAAAAAAAAAAGCCTTCATTTGTTGAGTTTTGGATGCTGGTGTTCACTATGAGACGGTGGTGTTAAAGGATTAGTTCACATGCAAATGAAAACCCACTTTTACTTCAAATTTAAATGATTTCCTTCTTCATATGAAATGAGAAATTCTGAAGAAAATTCATGCTGCTTTTTCTGTACAATGAAACTGTTTAATGATAAGATGCTGGCAAGCTCTGAAAAGGACAAAAATAACCATGAAAGTCTATAAATGTATGTGCTATATCCTATAAGTGTTCTTATATGAAACAGACGGAAAATTCTTGTTTTAAACACAGATGTAACACAATTTTGTGAGGTTTGTGCTAAATAATAGGAAAGAAACAGGCAATGGGTTAGGAAAATATATATTCTATAAAAATATATAATATTCTGTTAATTTATTCTCTTATTACATCAAGCAATTCAGATTTTTTTAGGTACATTTTCTTGTTTTAATAATAATTACTGTAGTAAAAAATAGAATTTCAGTATGAATGGCACATAAAGAAAAAAATGAACCCTCGTTGGTTTTCTCTTCCTGTGTAAGTGGGCGGTTAGAAAATACCAGAAAGGGGACCAGACTTTATGCTGACTGTCAGACTTTATCCTGTGCCAGCCTAAACACTGCCAGACAGAGACATCTGCTCTCTATTCTAGCAGTGTCAGTCCAAACAGATATACACCAGCATCCATCTTCTACAGCATCATTACTTTGTTCTCAAGGCATAATGGCGAATTCTCAAAGATAGGAATCTATTGCACATTCTTTTTTACTCCTGTAAATTATTAATACATTTAACAATTTATGCATTGTAAGCTATTGAGTCCAACAGAGCAACAGTGGGATACATTTATTTCAGAAGCAAAACTGCATGAGATATTAAATGATTCTGATTTGAATTTCATTAAAAAGAAGAGGCTGCGGAGCAATACGAAAGACCTGAAAGTAGCAGAGATACAGTAGCACGATGCTCAATTACTCCAGAAAGCCGTTTAATAAATTCAAATATACTGTTTTGAATATAATTACTGTATGTACATAATTTTGCTACCCATGTAAATGTATAGTTTGAAGGATGTTCAGATATGTTCACTGCAAAACAACACAAATACTGCCGGTGCAGCGGAGGCTGGTTTACACAGACCCCAGGCACAGGCAGATGTGTTTACTAGCCTGTGTTCAGATGAGCATCAGGACGGGGTGTGTGTTTATACTACAGCCTGCGTCACTCCTGTACTGCTGAGTTTATGGCGTCTCTCTCATGGTGTTTCTTGCTCTCTGTCTGACTCAAGGACAGGAAGTGCATACCACAGTCCAGTCATTCAATATATTTATGGAAAATACATCTTATGGTCACACACAACACACACTTCCTGTTCAATCCATCCCATCTCCATCTGAATATACACTCATTCTTTTATCTCTAACAGTACCATAAGCATTGTTACTCTTTCAGCACCTTTAAAATGCATGCAGACAGCTGTATCCTGTGTGTCAGTCGACGTAATGTAATGTACACCTCTTAACCTGAGCCTTTTACCATTGGGCTGATGCTTTCCCATGGGATTTAAAGTGGTCTTCTTCCATGGGGCGAAGAAGGACATATGCATTACATTGCTTCAAAAATAAAAACAAAACCATGACAAAAACATATTTTGTTACTAAATGTTGTTCATTTGTTTTTAACAGCCACCTCTTTTAGACCGTTAGACAATAAATTCTCTGTAAACACTGGTATAACCAAGCTGAGGTGTTGCTAGCAGGCAAGTTAATGTATGCTAAGCTTTGTACAGTATATTGGCTAATTTTATAAGTTTGACTGATTGGCTTGTGATATTCTAAGCTAGCAGGTAAATGGGCTTGTGATATGCTGTGTAAGTATGCTATTGGAATGTTAAGCTTGCAGTTAATTTTCCCAAGGGAATTGGCAATTGCTATGCAAATCTTGTTGGCTTACAATAATTATTGTAATATTTCCAACTTCACACCTGCCATGTTTGTAATGTTTTATTTTTATATATATATAATTCTGAATGGTATTTTCCTCCAAAGTGCAATGGGTTGTGGACAATATTAGCCTTTAGAATATTTCCATCAGTAGTAGACCATGCAGGTACCTTTGTGGGTATACTCATTTCAACATACTACGATTTGGGATTTCCTAATTCTAATTTAGAATACTATTTTGGGCAGATAGAATGCAAATCACAATAGTATGCGGAAACAACCATAGAGAGGGTGCAGGAGAATTTAAGTGAGAAAGTAGGGGTGGCCCAGATAGTGACTCAAGCTTGTGTCTGTGTTTTTTCGCTGGACCAGATAAGATGCCGTGAATCTGTAAATGAACATGCTGCTCTTGTGTGTGTGTGTGTGTGTGAGTCAAAGAGAGAGAAAGACACAGACTCCTTTCAGCAGAGACCTCCATTCCTGCTACCGATCAGACAAACTTGATCTGATGGGCTGACAGATGCTCGCTCCATGCATCGGCTCCCAAAAACAACAATGTGCTATCAGCACTCATATACACACCAACATAAACACACACACACACACACACACACACACACACACACACACACACACACACACACACACACACGGTAGCCACATGTGCCATACAAAAACACTCATATCAGCTCATTTGATAGAAGTCTAGACAAGTAGAAATAGCTGTGTGTGATTTCACAACCCTCCTTATCACTGCCGTTCAGCATGTGGGCACTGTGTCTAGCAATGTGTGCTTTGACGCCAACATTCATCAATTACTCACACACAATGTCCGTCCAAACGCAGCGCTGTGAAGTTCTGATTATGATGCCAGATTTGTTAGCACAAGTGCTAACAGATAAGTGAGCGGATGGCATGAAGAGTCTGATGGGCGTCTGGCACCGGTCACATCTTTCCCCTGAGGCCTCGGCTGCTGTGATGCAGCTCAAAGTCTCGTGACTAAGAAGTCTCCTTTCACACAGGAGTGAATCAACCACTTCCTCTGTGATCAAGCACATCACAATCGTGCTTATGACATCATGACAAGGTTAATTTAAGATATTGCTGTGAGTGATTTTGTTAACGCAGAATGACTCCCTAGCAAAATATGCTTGCTACTGTCATTTGTACACTCGTCTGTGAATTTCCTGTGCTCAGAATGCTCATGTTATATTAAATTGGCCAAAATAAAGAGAATATGGGCTCATGTAAACAATATAAGTTATTGAGAACTTTTTTTTTTTTTTTTTTTTTTTTTAGGTTTGCGTCATATTAATAAATTAAATTTTAAAATCTATTCAAATAGAAAACTGTGATATTAAACTGCAATTATATTTCACAATAATACTGTTTTCCTATATTTTTGATCAAATAAATGCTGACCCAAAAGGTCTGAATGGTAGTGTATTTTCCCTCATGTCTTTTCAAATCTGTATTTTTTTCTTCAGTGCAAAACAATAGGGAATTATTATTTCTATGCACAGTGAAAGGTTTCTAATGTCAGTGAAAGGTTACTTACAGTTCATTTAAGACTTGTTTAAAACAAACAAGATCTATTATAATATTTTGAACAGTGAAGTGATAATGAAGTGGTGCATTGTCAACTCTGAAACTGTGATCATCTGTGAGTAATCAAAAATGACAAATGATATGTGATTCTGATTTAACATAACTTTTTTTTCACACACAAATGTCATTTTTCATTAAGCAATCAACTAATTTAATATTTCACAAAACACCTCAAGTGATAATTAGAAAGCAGGGCTTACTTTAGATTAATTGTACATGCTCACAATTGACTATTTGTTTTTTTTCTTTTCTTTTATTGGCTGTATCATAAAAGCCTACAAAATAGTGTGCATAGCATGTTTTTCATTATAACGAGTACACAGATGACATTCGACTTGTCAAATAAATCGGTAACTGTGTGTTTTACTGAAGAGAAGGGGTGTCCATAGGCCAAACATGATGTGGAGTTTAAATGGTTACGTTTATTAATACAAATAACTGAAATATAAGATTCTTCCGCCAAAATAGCGCATTGCATTGGCATTGCAAGCAATGCTATTTCACAGCAGCTTGGAACGTTACTTAGACTTATACGTTAACAGAACTTAGATTTATAAATGTGGATTATACTGCTCAGCACAAACTTTAACATACCATATCACAAAATGCAAGGCACTTAACTTCACCTTAGATTTCCAGTTTGATGGATGAACTTTAAATAATATTAGTCGTGAGAATTTTAACATCTCATTCTCAGTTTATGATTTTATTGGATTGCCATTTTTAAACTAAAACTGATTATAAGATGTTAACCAGACATGACAAAGTTGTAACATGGAGCAAAATGAGCTCACGTGACAACAACTATTGTTTCACATATTAAATAGGCAGCATACTTTGGTATGCACTAAGCAGTACACTGGTAATCCATTCACAACACTTGTTTTTTTCCCCCTCCTCCCTCCACACCCTCACAGTCCCCTTTGTAGATTTCTAGATGGTCCCCTGTGGCCATCTAGTGGTCTTCAAATTAACTGCAAATCTTGTCATATTCATTTAATAACTGACTGATTCACTTACTCACTTAATGCAAGTTCCAATAACTTGTATAGTACCCTTCGAAGGGAACTTTACAGGGTTTTCGACCAACTTGAGTGAGATTCCCCATCACAGAAAGTGAACATGCTCAGTCTGGAGAACACAGCACAGTATTAATATATTTCTTAACAAGAAGTGGATGTGAATTACCCATTAGTGATTGCAAAGCACTTAAGTCTTTTAAAACAAGCTATAGCTATAGTAAATGAAGCTGAATTCAGCTTGTCACTGAAAAAAATAATAATAATGTGAAGTTGTATACATAATAAAGATTATTAGAGTACACTTTACGAAACAAATGATAATTTCAGTCTTTCTACTTCAAAATCCTATGTTTGATTCAATGTGTTCCTTCTAATTTCTTTGTAATTATTTGTGAAATGTAACAATTTCTGAGTGAAAATTGTTTCAAAATGAGTGCTACTGCCTCCAGTGTAGGCTGTTGGCATGAGTACAGTACATACTACACCAGATACAGTAGGTGAGCATTAAAATTCATGACTATTATATAACAGTTAAGACACATGCATACTGCCAACTATACAATGTATATGGTTTGTTGCAAATGAATGTTGTAAACTAACTAATATCGTCAACTGCTAGACATATCCCCTCTGTGAACATTACAGTATATCACAATATTATTGTTTAACTGTATTTTTATCAAATAAATGCAGCTTAGGTGAGCTTTCAAAAGCATGACAAATCTTACCAGCCCCAAACTTCTGAATAGTGTACATGCCTTAATCTCGTTCCAAAGCTGCATGACTTTATTCAGTCAAACACAACAGAACTAATTGTCAACTTTTACTCATATCCAGTGCTACGTGTGAAGGAAGCCTATGAATCGGAATGCTTCAAGCTCTGTACAGTTATTACTCACTATGTGCCTTTGATTTGATCGCCACTGAGACTCAAGATTTGTTTCACCACTCTTGCGTATTATTTGTATAATACATTGAAATAAATGGTGTAGAACATGTTATGATGAAAAATGCTGCTACACCCATCCAGAATGAACAGACGTGGTGAAGGTGAGCACAGTGCTCTAACACAAACCTTCCCAAGGCCAAAGACTCACTCAATGTCACACAACATTAGGACTGACATGCTGTGATTCTAATGTCCCTTGTAGAAAATTTCTGAACAGGACCGGTGTCAGTCTGGCCATGCAGAAAACATTAACGGAATAGTTCACCCAAACATTTTTATGAAAATTTACTTTCTAATGTACATCAGTTTGTTTCTTCATTGGAACATTTGGAGAAATTGAGCATTACATCACTTGCTCACCAATGGATCCTCTGCAGTGAATGGGTGCCATCAGAATAAGAGCTCAAGCATGACTCAAATCCATCTATTAATATCATGCGAAGTGAAAAGCTCGGGAAATTATAAGAAACAAATCCACTGAGACATTATAACTTCAAACTGTTGCTTCTGGCTATAATGCCAGTCCTCTATCCCTAATATTGCTTTCTTCGGTGAAATTTGCTGAATCTTGTCTGAATCAGGAAAGAAATATGCACAGATCAAGCGCCATTTACAAGCAAAAAAAAAAAAAACCTATACAAAACAATTAAAAAGAGTTCTAAAAAATATGTTGATGTAGGAAGACAATAGGAGATGGACTTTTTCACTGGAGGAAACATTATTATAGACTCATTCTTTGAAAATAATCTTGATGTATGTATTTCTAACAAACATGAAGCTTTTCACTTCACAAGATTTTCATTTATGTACTAGAGTCATGCGTGTTACTTGTATATTATTGTAATGTTATTATCATCTGTTCAGTCTCTCATTCTAACGGCACCCATTCACTGCAGAGGATCCATTTGCTAGCAAGTAATGTAATGCTATATTTTCCAAATTTGTTTGGAAGAAGAAAAAGCTAATATACATCTTGGATGACCTGGGGATGAGTAAACTTTTAACAATGTTTTTAGTTTTGGGTAAATTATTGCTTTAAAGGAAGCCACAGACCAACATTTTTGCAAAAGAAACTTGTCTGCATTCACTGCACCTAAAAACAGTCGGACACGTGCAGAAACATGATGACCATCATCACATTATATAAATAATCTTTCTACTCCCTCCTAATTGAGTGACTAATATCAGTGAAATAGGTTTATATAACAAGCCCACATATTGTGAAAATGCTGTTTTCTCCTCCTCGCTCTGGCTCTGGCATGGATTAGTTTTATATTGCTCTATCCCATCAGTCTTTCTTAGTCTAATCTACAGCTTGACTCATGTACTGGACCACCAACAGCTCGCAATGGACACGGATGAGTGCTGCTATAACAGATATCATGAAACGGAGCCATGCATTTAATGATTCTCATCATTTTGAACATCTTGCCTTAGTTTTATATGCACAGCATGCCTTGTGGGGAAAAAAAGGAATACTTCCATCCAAATTCAGCATGAGTCTGTACTTAAAATAGCCTTTATATATTTACTACTTAAAAATGTTGTCCATTTCATAAAATGAAGATGTTAGTTAGATTCATGCTTAGGCTGTTTTTTTTTCTGAGAAATTTATCATTACATCACTTGCTCACCAATGTATCCTCTACAGTGAATGGGTGCCATCAGAATGAGAGTCCAAACAAAACATCACACAAAATCCACAAGTAATACACATGACTTCAGTCCATCAGTGTACAATTCGCTGCATGTTTGTAATAATATATATATATATATATATATATATATATATATATATATATATATATGTATGTATATATATATTCTTCTTCTTCTTCTTATTATTATTATTATATAAGGTTTTTTTTTTTTGGATTAACTATTACTCTAAAAATATATATACATTTTTTTTTATTATTATTTTTTATTCTGCAAATAATGATTCAGATACGTGCAAAACAAAAAAATTTTTTTACAATCATTACAAATGTTTGTTGAAAACGGTATGAAAGTTTTGAATGCTAAGAGGACATCATTAAGAGCTTGGCACAGAAAACTAGAACTATTTATACAAGAAGTTTCTTCATCCTGTTCTGCTGTATTTATTAATACGCTGACCAATTTGTGCCAAGATGTTCCTTCTTTGCAAGAGAAAGCACAGCGATATGTAAAAAGAAAAACTTAACAACTGTGTGTTCAGGGTCATACAGTATCTTGAGAAAAACTACTTTAGGCTAAAGATGGTTTAAGATGCTTAAGATGGTTTTCCTCTGATTAAAGTTAGAAGATGCTTCAGTATTGCTAGTCTTTTTAGTAGATGGTTTAATTTGAATCAAACACATCACTTCATCAGAGAGGGTCAGACTATGTTTCTTAAACTGTGATTTAAACGTAATGTTAGCTAATTGGTTTATTTAATCCCCAGAGTTTTCTTTCCTTTCCTGTGTTGGCATAATACTGTACTGTAATATTGAGTTATATTACTATATATATATATATATATATATATATATATATATATGTGTGTATATATATATATATATATATATTTTTTTTTTTTTTTAGCTTTTATACATATATTTAATCAAGTGGAATTAGTGGGCGGGACATTTTAGGACTAATTGGACAAACATTTGCAAAGTGCAAGGTGAGTTACCATTTGTTGTTTTTTCTAGAAAAGAAAAACAACAAATTTTAAAAACAAAATGTGTCTGTGATTAGGAGTACCGTTAAAGCTCGAACACAGTGACTAGAAGTCAGTGATCAAGAACTCTTGATTTCATTGTGTGCGTGATTTTGAAAGTGACCTGACATTCAGCCAAGTATGGTGACCCATACTCAGAATTTGTGCTCTGCATTTAACCCATCCGAAATGCACACACACAGAGCAGTGAACACACACACACACACACTGTGAGCACACACCCGGAGCAGTGGGCAGCCATTTATGCTGCGGCGCCCGGGGAGCAGTTGGGGGTTCGATGTCTTGCTCAAGGGCACCTAAGTCGTGGTATTGAAGGTGGAGAGAGAACTGTACATGCACTCCCCCCACCCACAATTCCTGCCGGCCCGGGACTCGAACTCACAACCTTTCGATTGGGAGTCCGACTCTCTAACCATTAGGCCACAACTTCCCATAAAAAAGCCTTGAGTTTTGAAGCCTTGAGTTGTGGTGTGTTGCAGTGACAGATGTGAGCACATGTGGGCAGTGTGGTGCAGGAGCAGGGATCTTGATGCTCCATCACATTCAGCACAAATGCTTACAAGTACTCTGTACATTCACTGAAATCTGCCCGGTTCTGTGGATGAAGATACTGAAACATTGTCTGCTGGTAAGCACTGTGTTAACACTGCAGCACAAATCAAACAGGCAGCAGCAGGTGTGCTGGGCAGTGAATGAGTAACGAATGGGAGACATCAGTTTGCGGGATAAGCGTATGTATTTAGTGCATGTGTTTGTGTGTGTATGTGTGTGTGTGCGTATGTTAAAGTAATAGAAGTAATGATAGAGATAGTATCTCTAAAACTAATACATACAGTATATCCTGGTGAAATTCAAATTTTGCATAGAAATGAAGGCATGTGTTTTGTTTGTCATGTGAGGAACAAATGCCTGAGAATATATACAGAACCACAGATGTGAAGTTGCCACAAGGATATGTAAGACAGTGTGTGTGTTACAGTAACAGGATAGAAGTGTGGGGTGAATGGCTGGTCAGAGCCTCTCAGTGGGAGTACCATGATCAGGACAGTGAAGAAGAGAACACGACTGAAGACAGACACATGTTCTGTACACACAAAAGCCCTTTAGAGCTATCTGTATCTCTAACTCAGTAGGAAAAAAATTACATGAAAGAGACTAAGATACGTTTCCTCAATAACTGTAAGGCTTAAATGCTTGTTTTCTCTAGCAATATTATGTTGGTTTCAGCCATCTACTTTAATTGATAAATTATATTTGTTATTTGGATGCATCTAAATGTCAGTATTATCAGATTTTCTGCTATAGCTTTTGGGAAGAAAAAGAAAAAAAAGTGTTACATTAAGGTAAGACTCAGGAGTCAACTATGTAACTAATGCAGATTATTACTAAAAGGTTGAATTCATAGGCAAGGAATTCATGTTTGAAGAAAACGTAGCTATAAAACCTACCCTAAACTCAATCAATATTGTTAACAAAAGCAATTGTGAGATAAAAAAAATTAATTTGCTGAAGCAGCCATGCCATTTAAGCTTGCTTCTATCAGAGTTTCATGGGACTTGCACCCGAGCTCATTGCAAGTGCAGTGCTACCAGGTGAGCTACCGAGGAAGTTTACTACATCACAAAAGCCACAGCCGGTGATTCGATGCAGGTGTCAAAATATATTAGTTTACAAACCATGCACTATGGTAAATATGTTCTGAAGTCATAACATAGTAGGCTATTGTGGACAAAAATGTCACTGTCACTGTAATCATAATTTGTTGTAATGGGAACTTGTTTTACTTCCATTAGTGTTCATTCCAGCTGGAAACTGAAGTGAATTGAATACAAGCGTAAGTTTTTGGAGATTTGAACAAATCTAGTTAGAGGCATGTTTTACCTATGAGCCTAAGATTTTTTTTCCCTCTGTGTTTATGTGATGTAATTTTTCATGATTTATTATCTATTGGACAAAATAATATTTTGACAACTTTTCCATTTTTGCCTGTTAATGAATTTTCTGTCATAATTGTTTTACAGTGTACAGTGTTAACCATTGCTCAAAGACACAAATTATCCTATTTTAGTATTTTCAAACCTTTTTTGTGGTATACCCCACA
Source organism: Carassius carassius (assembly GCF_963082965.1). Lineage (NCBI taxonomy): Eukaryota > Metazoa > Chordata > Actinopteri > Cypriniformes > Cyprinidae > Carassius > Carassius carassius. The sequence goes on along the minus strand of NC_081763.1, from coordinate 28,394,221 downwards.
GCTCTCTGTTAATCAAAACCAAACCTTAAAAAAATAATTCACATTATACTTAATTATTCATCATTCATACATACATATATTCTGCACTAAGGGTCATCCACAGAAACTGAATATGTTAATGCTGTAACCACAAAAATAATTTATTTAACAATTAATCATTTTAAATATTCACAGCCCTAGTTTGCAGCCCTAGTCTGCTTTTTTGGACCATTTTTCTCGGGAAAACGGCTCAAATCAATTTTGAAGGTTGTTTTGTCTGAACCGCTCCGTTTGGGTCATGCCTTAACCTTCAGTGTTCTTCAAATGCTTGAACCATTTGGCCGGTGATTTACTGCTGTGTTTGGGCTGATGTTATTCTAAATGACCCACATTTGGTATAAGCCTACACGCATCCTGACATTCTCCTGTGAAACTCTCAGGTGTAATCCGGAGTTTACTGTTCCCTCAGTGATTGTGAGACCTGTAAATGCTAAAGCCACTACACCATGGACCAATTGCATGCCGAAAATAATTACAAACCAGCATTGTGCTTCAACGCTAATGCACAACGGAAAACGTTCACAGGAAATAATTTAGTACATGAATGTGTGTGTCAGTGGTGAAGCACATGTCTATGCTTTCTATTATCTTTCTCCAAATCTCTATTTTGAAAATAAATAAATAAATAAATAAAATAGCAGCATGATGCACCAGGAGAATTAGATGAATACCTGCCATTCAGTCGCATTAATTTGCACACACAGTTACCGCTTCTGAAATTACTTTCAGGCCTGCAAAATCAGATTGTGGGCACAATTTAATCTATTTGCATTGACACTGCTCTCTATTTTGCACGTGTATAAAGATACAGCCCAAATTACATATTCATTAACTCTCCAAAACTAAATACGCTAAAACACATCCTCAGATAAACTCTGACATGAACGCTAAAACATGACATGAAAAACACTTTATTCATAGACAGCGTCTTTCATAGGCCTCATAACCTCATGGACGTCCCCGTGTGCAGCATTTTTTCTGCAAATTGAGCCTCTCAGACAAAAGACAGCAGTGCCAAAGTGAAACCCATTAGTTTCATTAATTTACTGCACTCTACTCACCTCATGCCTCTTCATATTGTGCTACATAACAGGATCTGCAATTGGACAGTGAAGAGGAATGTTCTTTCATTCCCTGATTTTAAATAGATCTCTTATTTTTTCTCTATCAATCCACAAAATATGTCCAAGGTTTCTTCCACAACACTTTTATACCCTCACAAATATTGGATCCTTTCATCCAGACAAGCTGATCTAGTACATGAAACAGACCTATTTAGTGCAAATCCAAGATGGGTAGATGTGGTGGCCAGCTCCTAATGTACCTCGAGTGGGCACTGAATGCATGCAAAAGTATAAATTAAATGATTAAATACAAAACAATTTAGGCTATAGTGGCATTTATTACGAAGAGCATGCAGAAAGCAAGTTAAATTTAATTTATTTAAAGCAAAACTGGGAGCACAAGGCCCCCTCATTTGACAAGAATCCATTTTTGCCATTTAACATTTGGTTGCTAAACTATTGTTCATTATGTAAACAAGGCTTTATACTTATACACCAGACGACCTTTTAAACTGAGCAGTGTAACTTTTATGTTTTGTTGACTGCATTTAAGTTTGATGACTAATGCTGAAATGTCAAGTTAGCAACGCTAGAACTGATATGTTGTGTGTGTGTGTGCATGTGTTGCGCCTGCACCAGTTGGATGTAATAAAATAAAGATATACAGAAGACAAATGAAATGCATTAAGTGTGTCACAAAAATGAGCATGTCGCAGTTTTTTTCTTTTGTTATTCTGTCAATTATTTGAGACAAATAGGCTAAATTTTGTGTATATTCCTATTTATTTTAATTCATTTAAATATTTAATTTCAGATTTTCTGTGTATTTTGTGAATGCTTGGTCTGTTGTCTATGCTGCTTGTGCTTATAAAGTCCTCAAAAAAAGAAAAAGAAAAAGAAAAAAAAACAGCATTCTATTATTACTAGTTATTGATTGACTATTTTGACTAATGATTGGCTAATAATTGATGAGCTTTGGTTGTCAGACAGGAAAATAAACTAAATTAACAAAATACTGTCATTACAGTTCTCCACAGATTATGCCGCACCCAAGTTCAGGCTAACTTTTGCATATAAATGACGGTACGCCCAATTTTCTGTCCTACATTTGTTTCGTAAATGAGATCCACTCTATTTTGACGGCACCCATTCGCAGCAGAGGATCTTTTGGTGAACATGTAATGCACTGCAATGCTAAATTTCTGCAAATCCGTTCCCATGAAGAAACTCAACTTAAACTCATCTACATCTTGTATGGTCTGAGGGTAAATACAGGTGCATCTCAATGAATTAGAATGTTGTGGAAAAGTTCATTTATTTCATTAATTCAACTCAAATTGTAAAACTCATGTATTAAATAAATTCAGTGCGTACAGACTGAAATAGTTTTAATTGAGATGATTTTGGCTCACATTTAACAAAAACACACCAATTCACAATTCATCTCAACAAATAAGAATATGGTGACATGCCAATCAGCTAATCAACTCAAAACACCTGCAAAGGTCTCCTGAGCCTTCAAAATGGTCTCTCAGTTTGGTTTACTAGGCTACACAAACATGGGGAAGACTGCTGATCTTACAGTTGTCCAATCATTGACACCCTTCACAAGGAAGGTAAGCCACAAATATTCTTTGACAAAGAAGCTGGCTGTTCACAGAGTGCTGTATCCAAGCATGTTAACAGAAAGTTGAGAGGAAGGAAAAAGTGTGGAAGAAAAAAATGCACAACCAACAAGAGAACCGCAGCCTTATGAGGATTGTCAAGCAAAATCGATTCAAGAATTTGAGTGAACTTCACAAGGAATGGACTGAGGCTGGGGTCAAGGCATATAGACATGTCAAGGAATTTGGCTACAGTTGCCGTATTCCCCTTGTTAAGCCACTCCTTAACCACAGACAACGTCAGAGGCATCTTACCTGGGCTAAGGAGAAGAAGAACTGGACTGTTGCCCAGTGGTCCAAAGTTTTGTATTTTATTAGGAAACCAAGGTCCTAGAGTCTGGAGGAAGGGTGGAGAAGCTCATAGCCCAAGTTGCATGAAGTCCAGTGTTAAGTTTCCACATTCTGTGATGATTTGGGGTGCAATGTCATCAGCTGGTGTTGGTCCATTGTGTTTTTTTGAAAACCAAAGTCACTGCACCCATTTACTAATACATTTTGGAGCACTTCATGCTTCCTTCTGCTGACCAGTTTTTTGAAGATGCTGATTTCATTTTCCAGCAGGATTTGGCACCTGCCCACACTACCAAAAATTGGTTAAATGACCATGGTTTTGGTGTGCTTGACTGGCCAGCAAGCTCTCCAGACCTGAATAGAGAATCTATGGGGTATTGTCAAGAGGAAAATGAGAAACAAGAGACCAAAAAATGCAGATTAGCTGAAGGCCACTGTCAAAGAAACCTTGGCTTCCATACCACCTCAGCAGTGCCACAAACTGACCAGCTCTATGCCATGCCGAACTGAGGCAGAAATTAAAGCAAAAGCATGCCCCTACAAATTATTGAGTACATGCACATTAAATTAACATACTTTCCAGAAGGCCAACAGTTCATTGAAAATGTTTGCATAAGTAGTAGAAAAGTAGTTTGCATATCCATAAAAAAAAAAAAAAAAAAAAAAAAAAACCTTCCGAGGAGAGAATACACACCTGAATATTAACCACAGACATGAAATGACCAATGTTCGGTTTTAGTAATTTTTTATTAATATGTGCTGATACAGGGTCATACTGACCTGCAATGATGCAAAGGCTTACATAAAACCATCCCCTTTGTCCCAAACAGCTGTCAAAGTAATGATGGTGAGAAATAAAACACAAATCACTCATTAATCACATTAACTCTCCTGTTACACGGGACCCAAGCATCATAATTGAAAAAAAAGTTGTTCAATTAAAACAAGGTCAGAAAAAAAAGAAAGAAAGATGCATAACGTCAATGACAGAATCATTACCCTGGCCTTTGATGACTACTACTTTTTCCCATGTTTGATTCTCATCATATACAATGTCTAATACTGCGCAATCACACAACAATGTCCTGTTTATGATAGTCCAACTCACGAAGGCCTCATACATTCTAGGATGATTTTGTCCCTGCCCACTTTCTCAAAGCCCAGAACACAACGCTGAACTAAATCACTGGCTGTTTCTTTAAGAAACATTCTTGTATGATAAGGTGGAGATTCTTCTAGAAGACTGGTTTCCACCCACTCATCTGCCAAATTCTGGCCTACGCTGCCCCACTTGGTCAAACATATGCAAACGTACAGTCAAAGGCATGCCTACTAGAATCTATATATCGAACCAAAGCTTGCTTCAGATTGGTCAAATTTAAACATGTAAAACTGCCCTTCACTTCCTCTTGTCTGTCAGAGTACAGATTACAAAACCCTACACAGCTCAGTCAAGACTCGGATGTTATTGTTTTGCGATCAGTGTAGGAACACTGTTTTGGGAGTTTGTATTACCCAGAGCTCTGTGTTCTGGTGTAAACCCTGCCTGACCGAGCTATTGTTAAAGACTGACGGACATCTGGTTAACAGTTAATGACATGAACCTCCCCACTGGGCTCATGTCACAGCTAACATATTCTCAAAACTGTGGTACAGGTGCTGTTTCTAGCACAAAAACTCTCCAAGAGACCAAATAATACTACATTATTAGTGTGTAGATGTCGTTTTAACAGCTCTGTGGCTGTTCCCACTCAGTTTATGACATTTACCCTTTTTCCTCCGACAGGGTGCTGGTGTCCATTCTGACCCAATCCACACATTTCCTTTGAAAAATATAAAAAATGAGGTTTTAGGCTCCACAACCGCCCCTTAAATCTCAAACCAAGAAATGCTAATGTAATTTTGTCTCACTTAACAGCCTATAATAATTGTAATTTAGAAATGTTTATTCTGAACTAATTATTATACATTTGTATCTTTAATCATATTGCTGTTGCTATTATTTTCTACAATAAGCACTCAAGGGCGGTGCTTTACAGTAATTTTACCACAGTTAAAGGAGTTTTAGGCATTTTGCTTCTTGTAGTGTGCAGTCTATTGTGGTTTATTGCTTTAATTTAGAAATGTGGTATGTATGAAATAATGAAATATATATATTCTTTGTTATAAATGTTATATTATTAAATACTTAATAGATTTCAACTATTTAAAATGACTTCCTTTACATAATATCCAGCTCATGATAAAGATGCTGAATTTATGAATGGCAAAATTCGCTCTCAAAATCACTAAATGTGTGGTCACATTAACAAAATTTCCACCAATTTCCTGCATTTCTATGAATGATGAGGGGCTGAATGCAAAAAAAGTTCCACCGGCAAAAAGTACTCCTCACACAGAGGTCACTTTCAAAGCAAGCACTATTTTTTGGTCAACACGCTAACTTGACATGAAAAACTTGATACTAAATCTGCTGGGAAAACTATTGAACTGAAACACTGGATTTTGCCTGTGAAAATGGGCAGAGGTAAATGTGACTGTACCTTAAAAGACGTAGAAGCACTGTTTGTTCATAGACAGGTTACATAGTAACAGGTACATTATCATTCAGCTCTAAAGTAAGTGGAAATGAAGGCCAGTTGTAAAAGACATTCACACATCGTTTTAACACATGCACCATTTCGATGAAAAAAAGGGTGTAAGCAAGCTCGGTCAGGATGGTCCTTCATGTTGTTTTGACAGCAATGAATCTCTCTCTCTGTCTTTATTACATCTATCATACTATCTGGACATCAATTCAACATGTGGCTCTAAAAGCAAAGCTCCTGTGCTACAGGGGGGAAGGATCGTGATCAGAGGTCATGACTCTGAGGTGCCAAGCCCCAGCTGAGGATTGGGTTGACAGCAAGCTGACAGACTGTCAGATCCCAGGAGTGCAGGCCGGTGTGATGGCACCTATGTGGAGAGGGACAGGAGACGTTTGTCACAGGCCCATACAGAATCTGCACTTATGGAAAACTCAAGATTTCTGCAGATTTAGAACATGTCTCAATCACAAAGTTGAAGACATCTTGAGTCCCTTGAGTTCCATTATTAAAAACCCCATGACACATAAATGACAGTTTTGAGACTTTCTGTCCACATCAAGTAGTTTTGTACTCCTATTAATCTTTCAGAAGATGTTAACACTTAAAATGTACTTTCTTTTTAAAACAACCAAATATACTGACAGCTCATCTTGCACCCGTGGGCATGTTCACATTTTTGTCAAATCAAGGAGCAGGGAGCCCAACCATGTTCCAGGAGATCTACCTTCCTGCAGTTTCAACATCAACCCAAAGCCAACAGCTAACTAAGATTTTCAGGGGCACTTGATAATTACAGAAAGGTGTGTTAGAGTGAGAATGGAAATGAAATCTACAGGTAGGTAGATCTCTAGGAGCAGGATTGGGCACCCCTAGTCAAGAATCTGAATGTTCTTCCTCCTAATTCCAACCAACAAAGAAGTAAATCAAATGCACAACTTTTGAGATGTAAGTTAAATGAGCAGACTAAATGAAGAAAAAATACAGAGATGTGTTTATTACCAATGTTTTGGCCAAACGGACTTCCTCCTATTTCCATTTTTTAAACTCATTCCGTATAAACATTGGGGAAAAGGCAGCAGATTCCGTCTGGTCCAAGCCATCAAATGTCTACTCATGGATTGTTTGCCTCTTCATTTGAATGTGAAGACAAGTAAACGAGGCTAATATGGAGAGCGGATCAGGGTGAATACTTTCATATCTAAAGAACAGCAAACACAAATGCTCTCAGAGAGCGAGAGTGGGGAAAGACAAAGGGAGAAACCCAGAGAGCAGGAGCATGGTGGGTTGACTCCGCTACATCATAGCTCTTAGTATTATTATGATAATCAGGGGTTGTATGGGAATTTTGGAGGTGGTAGCAGTCCCTCGGAGCAGGCTTTAGTCTAGCAGTTTACTACAGTGCATAATCACTGTCATTATCACCATATTCAACACTGTACTATATTATCCATTCAGTCAGATGTAAACAAAGCTTTTGACTAACATAACAAATCTTCCCACATTAACGCTCAGCTAGGAAAGCCATTCAAGAACATTTTGGTGAGATAAGCGGGAAAGGAGAGAGTTTTGTGGGAGGGGGAACGTGGAAGAAGGGTAGATGGGAAATAAAAAATGAGCAAGGGCAGAAAATAGAGAGATGCACAAAACATGACGCACATCAGACGTCTCCAGGGATGGAGAGAGACAAGTAAACAGCCTCTCCCATGGGCCACTGCAGCAGGGTATAAGGGGGTAAAACAGCAGTGATGTGGTGCCAGGTGGGCAGAGGGCCATGTGTCAGGAGCAGATCTCCTAAGCTCCAAGAGCCAGTTCACAATGGTTTATGACAATACATTCAAATGGTCAAACCTGCTGACCAGTTGAAGCTGGTTCTACTCATCAACATGGAACATTTTTGCAAGAAAATCAAGTAAAAAAAAAAGTTCAGGGCATTGCTTTAAATAAAAGCTGATCATACATGCTTTGGGCTAAATATAGGACCGGATGTACTAACCACCTGCTGGGCAGCACACCGGCGAACATACTGACCCTGTGTCAATCAGTACAATTTACCATGCATGGATTGCACACACGTCCCCTTAGAAGACTTACAGGAGTGAGAAATAGAGAAAGAGAGAGTGCAGATGATGCTTGGATTGAATGATAGAACATTGATTCAGGATGCACAATGTTCTCCACATTTGACAGTGGGTGCAGAAGACTTGTGTACTGTAGTTTTGACATCACCTCTTCCTCTGTCATTAAACATGGATACTCACTCCTGCTCTCTCTCTTTCTTACTATGGCTATGTTTGGAGTGGCATACTAGCTTTTTACTGCATAGTATTTGGTGTTTTTTTTTTCATCTTCAACTTCATCATGTTGGATCATTCAGTGAATGATATCCAATAAACATTGAAAACAAAAGTAATGTTTGGCAAATAAAAAATCTTTACTTTTGGCAGTCCAATCCGATTAAAAAAAATAAATTACAGACAACATTTTAAGTTCATCCATCACATTGGAAATAAAAGGTAAAGTGAACCACTTTGAATTATGGGATAAAATAATCTATACTGGCTGAATTCTATTTCTACTGTTAATATTTCTTATTATGGCAGAAATAATAATAGTACTATGCCATTCTGAATTCAGCCTCGTTTACCATTCATTCTGGCGAAATGTATTAGGCAATTGACAGAAAATCTGCATACTGTGCAAACAACACATAGTATATACTGAAGCTATAGTAAGAGTAGTATGCTAGTATGCTCTTCGAAATATAGCACACTCTCGTCACCCTCATATGCTCTGTATACAGAATGAAAACCACATTGAATAAATGAATTTGTGCATAAATAATCAAAACAGACGAATAAATATTAATAAATAAAACATCAGAGATGAAAGACTTGACGATTAAGCAGACTTCAGAGGGGCAGAGCACTCATGAATACCTCTATTTTGTTCAATAGGCTATGCAGCTCTTTTGCATATAGGGATTCTAAACCACAGAGGCCGTGTCTCATTGGTCAGATGTTCCTGTTAATCAATGAATGGTAATTCTGTTTTGTTTTTGTTTTAAACCTCAGTTTCCATTGTACCTAACTGGCAAAAAACAACATTTAAAATACCTTTAACAAAGTATTTTAGATGGAAGCTTATACTGAGCTCTTATATAGATATAGATTTACTCTGCTTCCTGTTCTTCTAATGCGGGTCCATCAAACCCAGTAAAAATAGCCTCTGAGATCCATACTCACACACATACGTACTCTGATTCGCAAGCATCCAAATGTTCATGTTCAGACATACGCATACAAATTGTAAATCAACTGTCACACCAGGTTCAGAAACAACAGCTGATATTGGTACAGTAAGTAAAAACAGTCGAATACAATCTAGGGTTTGTGACTGAATCTTTTCTGAATGTGCCCCCCAAGTTTTTTATTGTTTTTTTTTTTTCACCTAAATATATTCTATTCATCTAGTCATCTGATATCTAGTACAACTTCCAGATAAAATATAACCAACACTACATTATGGCTCCTGTCAATCAACCCAAAATGCACCAGTGCGCCACTGAGGCACAATGTTTTCCCCTTTCATTCACGTCAAGCACTTCCTGTCTGGGAATGTTGAAGGTCAAACATTACCATTAATAGCTATGTTTCCATCCATCTATTTTAATGCACATTTTGGATTATCGCATAAATAAACACTGGCTGGAAAGATGTGCAGTAGTTATAAAAAATAAGCATAACGAAACATATGGGCACAACTGAGTAGGATTAACTTTTTATCCGATAAGAAAAAATGTTCATAAACTGATGAAAACGCATTTACAGAATAAATTCCACCATGCGTATTGAAAAAGTCATGTGACTTTGCGCTATGAAATGGGATAACTTGACTAACCAGAGGACCGATCTTGTTCACAGCATCTATATGTTGTTTTGGTCGTTCTGAAATGCCTGAGGAAAGTCTGTCATCAAAGTATTTCTGTATAATTACTGTCTTACATGAATGCTTTCCCAAACAGCAGGCATCCTCTAAAAACAATGAGCATTTATTGTGTTACATCTGCTCTCTCTGAAGCTAAATAATTACATATGACAATTACTATATTCAGTGGCTTCTTCTAGTTTTCTTAGAGATATTTAGTGCCAGTTTTTCAGGAAGTGATGATTTTGTTCTCTTTGACTTGTTGGATGGAAACAGTGCTTTATTCGCAAATGTTTTATGCGATATTTCAGTTTTGAACATAAGGTAAATTCGCATATTTAGATGGAAACATAGTAATGTAATGGGCTATATTACATAAAAATTGTGCCAGGAATTATCTAGTTTGTATGTAAAATCCTTCTCTTTCTGTCTCTCTCTCGCTGTCTCTTGGCAAACAATTAGATTTCCTGGCACTGTGGTGCTCCAGGGCAGGACTGAACGAGGGCCGGAGAGAGCGAAAGAAAGAGAGAGGGAGAGACTGGCATGGTGTTTAGGTCACAAACTTTAAAACATCTTTATTTTCGATTTCTGTTGCAGTACAAGAACGTTTTTTTTTTCCTAATATTTGATACTTTTTTGTTGCTTTTGTTCTTCTATGTACAGGAGACGAGTAGATTAAAGACTTGCTTTTGCTTTTGTGTGGTTCTTATGTACAGAGGTCGGACTCAAAGTAAGCTGGAGCAGTAGCAAAAAAATTATTCTAGCCACAATAACACAGGTGATACAGCACGTCCACCTACAACATCCATCAGTGATTCGGAGAGCAGGTTCAGTCCTTAATCCACCCCCCATCTGTGGATCTGAGATAAACCCTATAGAGTTTTATTCATGAGAGGTCCCATGGCCAAGGCTTCAAATGACCCAGCTGATGATGGGTTGTGTCCTAATGTCCGCCCCTTTCCCAGTCTCTGTGGTTGTTCTATACAGAAGAGTCAGTTTAGAGACAGAAATAAAGGCAACTCCACTGAGGCAGCTTCCCACTACCTGTGTCTGAACAATAGTCCTAGTTTTCCTTTTTCATGAGCATATGTCACACTCTTGATGTTCAGTAACAAGCACTTCTGTGAGTGTGTGTGTGTGTGTGTGTGTGCGCGTGTGTGTGCGTTGATTCCAGTTTGTGTCCTGGCTCAAAAACAGTTATTTTTGGCAACACTGAAGAGCTTTCAGAGAGATTTTTGTCACTTGTAGTACACTGGCATACCCCCATTTCCTCATGTAACAGCTCTCATCAAATAATGATGGAGAAAGACAGAGAAAGAAAAGTGAAGGTAAGGAGTTACGCAAATGCAACATTTTAAAGATATGACTTGAAATAAAACACAGAAATAGAAGCCCAGTGTTATGTTTGACAATATTTTTGGAGCAGATAGAGCTGAAGGCAGAGACGTCCATTGAGAGAAGGCAGATAGTTGGACTCTGGGCTGTTTCTCTATGTGTGTGTGTGTCTGAAGAGGGAGGAGAAAATGATGCTGATGAGAGGGCAGAGTGGTAACACAGCACTTCAGAGAGCCTGCTGCCATGGAGACAAACCTCTCTGATGCTCTCCCTGTTTAGGCTTTCCTTACCTCTTACTTCAAAACTAATGAAAGAGCAAAAAGGCAACCAGACATAAGGAGGGCGTCAGAAACAGGAGAGGAGTCCAACATCGCCATCGGCACTTTGCATCAGACCCTGTGGCGCTTTTCCTTCTCCACCTCTTCCTCGTGGTCACAGGCTTGTGACCAACTGCATTTGTCCATCTCCCTCGCTGTGAGGGGGCTCAGGGGCGGGGTGGGCTTCAGTGCTCGGTCTCCTAGGTGGAGCCTGGTAGAAGGTCTGCATGGGGGCTCCGCGGGAGCCTATGGCTGGTCGACCTGAGCTGTAGTACAGCTCCTCCGGAGGCTGGGCCGAACGTGGAACCACCTCTAGCGGCTCTGGGCTGCTGTCGGGGTAGGGTGAATCTCGCAGGTTGGTGATGCTGGTGTAGAGGGACTCCGGCGCAGGCGAATCGGGGGCTCCGTTGTGGACCTGACCTGCTGCACTTTGGCCGCTGTGACCACTGTGGCCCAAACTCTCAGTCAGGTCGGCTGTGTAGCTTTCAGACTCCTCTGGGTCACTCTGGTAGAGCACGGACTGGGCACGCTGCAGAAGCAGGGGCTCCTCCAGAGCCTTGTACAGCAGTTCCACATCTTGCGGCGTGCGTTGACGTGCTTCTCTCGAACGAAAGTCTTCGTTATCCTCCATGCCTATCGCCGGCTCTGCTCCACCTCTGCCCCGCCCCATTCCCATTTGACCGTGCCCTCTGACCAGGCTACCACACGTTCTGTCACTGCCCCCAGCCCCTCCACTGCCTCTGAGATTATTGTGCACAAGTTCAGATATGATCATCTTCTCGAACGCCGCTGCGTCCGAGAGGTTTCTCCGTATGTCACCGAGAGTTTCTGAACTACGGGGATTGAGTAGGGGAGGGGGGCTATCTCCACCTCCACCTCCCAGGAAGTCACAGCTGCCCCCAGGAGCTCCCGAACCCCCGACACTACGCAGAGAATAGCTGTTGTTGAAGTTCCCATTCAGAGGTAGCGTCTCCATGCCTCCATGATCTCGGTTCTTAGACAGTGTGCTCTCTGTTGAGAAAGCAAATGAGAGGTGGTAAGCAAATAAAAAAGGAGGAGGGAGAAGTGTGCACTTCATTACCTATTTTAATCAAGATGGGGATTCACAGCAACAGAATCTGGGATTAAATCAATAATAGTGAACGCACTTTCCATCACAAGATTAATAGGCTTATGGACAGAGGCAATTTATTACCAGGGATGTAAATTGTGCACATAGAAGCAAGGCTTCACTGCACATGTGAAGAGGTTATCATTCTGCAAAATTAGCCTATAAAACACTGAAAATAGCCATAAGCCTGAAAGTGAAAAGAGTCTTACTTGGGTCACGGAAAGTTCCTGTGGATCCATGGTGAGGCCATGTGAGGGCAAAGTGAGAAAAAAGAAAGACAACAATAGACAACATAATAAACAAATGTCACACTTAGGAACTCTATTGTTGAAATACTGTATTGTTGAAATACTGTAAAGGCAACAATGGAGATCAATCGTCTCATTCACAATAACATACTGATTTAAAAATGTAGTTAGCTATTCTATCAGCTATAATCAAAAAGTAGTTAATTACAATGAATTACTTAAAGTGACAATTCTACCATCATTTATTCACCCTCATGTTGTTTCAAACCTGTCTGTCTATATTTAAAACAAAAAGATTGGGGCAGTGTCTGATTCTGTGGACTGAGGATCAGTATCTAACTCTTTTAGTTTTGGGAGTTGGGATCTTAGGAACAGCCCCTCATTTATTTGTTTGGGGAGTTTGAAAATTGAGCTTTATTGTTTGGTTTTGGCACGATCCTTATTCGGCAAGATGTTATTCACACTTCAACCTCATAAAGTCAAGACCATGTTTATTTCACACGTTTGCGTGTACTGAACACAGGAGATGCGTGCGGCGGCACAGACCAAGCCATTCAGGGGTTTAAATATTAATGCCCGGTATGATTTTAATCAACGCTCCTCTGTGCAGTGAGAGAGAGAGAGTAATTAGACATTCTAATGAGGCCCTCCTCCTACTTCCACTCCATAAGCATTCTAAAAATGTCCTCAGCCGAGCCGAGTGGCGCACCGTCAGCCTGACACATTACACAGAGAGGGAACGTTTAAAATATTCAACAGAGACGCTGTCTTAAATTTCAACCCACTGACATGGGAACCACAGCTAACTTTCTCTCTCGCTGCCTTTCAATCGGCACATGAAGGAGAATGGTACAGCGAGAGAGTGAAGCCTGGGTCGTATGTGTTTGCGGCACGGACACAGTCATGCCGATACTCTGTTTCAAATCTCCAGGGAACGCTCTCATTTCTCGCTCCACTGTCAGTCACTCAACTTCAGCCCTAGCTTTAATCGATGCTCTGGTCTATCTTTCCAGCAGGAGGGATTAAAACGCTGGCCAGATGGTCAGTCCCTATCCACCCCTCTGAATCACACTGACAGACCGACAGGGTGTAAACTCACACGCAGAGGGAGAAGCACAGACCTACACACACACAGCATATGCACTAGAGTGCACTGATCACAGCACAGAAATACCATTGGTGACACCCACACACACTGTGGCAACTGCAAATACAATAATGATAATAAAATATACAGACAGAGGATTTTTTTGCATTGCTCAGAGGACATTCATAGCTAAAAAGTTAAATTAAGAAGTTTTATATTATATATTATATAAGAATTAATTGGCGTAATGGTTTTATACTCTACAAACTATATTTTCTATCGCCCTACACCAACCCTACACCTAACCCTAACAGGAAACTTTGTGCATTTTTACTTTGTCAAAAAAACTCATTCTGTATGGTTTATAAGCGTTTTTAAAAATGGGGACATGGGTTATGTCTCATAAGTCACCCTCTCCTTGTAATACCTGTGTCATACCCATGTCATTATACAGAGTTGTGTCCTGATATGTCACAAAAACACGCCTACACGCAAACACACACACACACACACACACACACACACACACACACACACACACACACACACACACACACACACACACACACACACACACATTAAATGGATCAAAAGTGAGAGTAAAGACATTTTCAGTTTGTTAATAAAGGTTTCAATTTCAAAGAAATGCTGTTGTTTATATTCTTCAAAGAATCCTGAAAAAATATATCACAGTTTCCACAAAATATATTAAGGAGCACAACTGTTTTCAACATTGCTAATAATAAGAAATGTTTATTGAGCAGCAAATCAGCATATCAGAATCTTTGTTTTTCCTAAGAAATTTTAGGAAAAAACATTCAAGGCAAGTTAGTATGTGCAACATAAAGGGAACTACGAAATAGCTAACTTTGATCAATAAAATACAACTTTAAGTAACATTTTGGCAAATAAATAATTAAGATACTAAAGTGAAATCATTTGTGATTTTCTTTGCAATACGAAGTAAAGTTGACCCACACTTACCAGTAGAGTTGAAGACTCCAGGTGAGGGTGGGGTAAACGTCTCAGCCAGCAGCGTGTTATAAGGAGAGGTTCCTGTACGGGTTTGCAGCACGGGGTTCGTCAGAAGATGGTTCCCCATTGTAGCTAAAGCAAAAGAAGAAAATTCTTCACATCATAAAAGTCATAACATTTTTATAAAATCCTACTTTATAAACGTTATTTAAGCAGCAAGGTACTGAAGGCCATGTTACAGATATGCTGTGAATATACACACTGCTATGAGGTCATGTAAAAAACAAAAAACAAAAATAAACTAGCTTTCTAATCTTTTTTGTATTCTATCTGTTTTCTTTTCATTTATTATACAATTAACAAAAGCAAAAAAGACCTCTAACACTAGCTTGCTCTATTCTTTTTCTATTCTGTTTATTTTTTATTTATTATATAATTTAAAAGCCCTTGTTATGTGTACTGCATTAAGCTAACTGAGACTTGTTATACTTGAGACATGGTATAATGAGCATACTTGCACCCTAAAGAGAGCAGCCCGAAAAATGGAGCGCAGCTGGAGGAAAACAAAACTAGAGGTATTTCGTATTGCTTGGCGGGAAAGTAACCTATCCTACAGAAAAGCATTAAAAACTGCTAGATCCGATTACTTTTCTTCTCTTTTAGAAGAAAACAAACATAAACCCAGGTATTTATTCAATACAGTGGCAAAATTAACGAAAAATAAAGCCTCAACAAGTGTTGACATTTCCCAACACCACAGCAGTAATGACTTTATGAACTACTTTACTTCTAAAATCGATACTATTAGAGATAAAATTGAAACCATTCAGCTGTCAGCTACAGTATCACATCAGACAGTGCACTATAGACCCCCTGAGGAACAGTTCCACTCATTCTCTACTATAGGAGAGGAAGAATTGTATAAACTTGTTAAATCATCTAAACCAACAACATGTATGTTAGACCCTATACCATCTAAGCTCCTAAAAGAGGTGCTTCCAGAAGTCATAGATCCTCTTCTGACTATTATTAATTCCTCATTGTCATTAGGATATGTCCCCAAAACCTTCAAACTGGCTGTTATTAAGCCTCTCATCAAAAAACCACAACTTGACCCCAAAGAACTAGTTAATTATAGACCAATCTCGAATCTCCCTTTTCTGTCCAAGATACTAGAAAAGGTGGTATCCTCACAATTATATTCCTTCTTAGAGAAAAATGGTATAAGTGAGGATTTCCAGTCAGGATTTAGACCGTATCATAGTACTGAGACTGCTCTCCTTAGAGTTACAAATTATCTGCTTTTATCAACTGATCGTGGGTGTATCTCTCTATTAGTTTTATTGGATCTTAGTGCTGCATTTGACACAATTGACCACAACATTCTTTTGCATAGACTTGAACACTTTGTTGGCATCAATGGAAGTGCATTAGCATGGTTTAAATTGTACTTATATGACCGCCATCAGTTTGTAGCAGTGAATGAAGATGTATCATATCGATCACAAGTGCAGTATGGAGTACCTCAAGGCTCAGTACTAGGGCCGCTACTTTTCACGCTTTATATGTTACCCTTGGGAGATATCATCAGGAAACATGGTGTTAGCTTTCACTGTTATGCTGATGATACTCAGCTCTATATTTCTTCGCGGCCCGGTGAAACACACCAATTCGAAAAACTAATGGAATGCATAGTCAATATAAAAAACTGGACGACGAGTAATTTCTTACTGCTAAATTCTGAAAAAAACAGAGTTTGCTATTTGATCGCAATCTTTCCTTAGAAAGCCACATTTCTAGCATTTGAAAACTGCATTTTTCCATCTCAAAAATATATCTAAATTACGGCCTATGCTCTCAATATCAAATGCAGAAATGTTAATCCATGCATTTATGACCTCAAGGTTAGATTATTGTAATGCTTTATTGGGTGGTTGTTCTGCACGCTTAGTAAACAAACTACAGCTAGTCCAAAATGCAGCAGCAAGAGTTCTTACTAGAACCAGGAAGTATGACCATATTTGCCCGGTCCTGTCAACACTGCACTGGCTCACTATCAAACAGATTTTAAATTATTGCTTATTACTTATAAAGCCCTGAATGGTTTTGCACCTCAGTATTTGAATGAGCTTCTTTTACATTATAATCCTCTACGTCCTCTACGTTCTCAAAACTCAGGCAATTTGATAATACCTAGAATATCAAAATCAACTGCGGGCGGCAGATCCTTTTCCTATTTGGCGCCTAAACTCTGGAATAACCTACCTAACATTGTTCGGGAGGCAGACACACTCTTGCAGTTTAAATCTAGATTAAAGACCCATCTCTTTAACCTGGCTTACACATAACATACCAATATGCTTTTAATATCCAAATCCGTTAAAGGATTTTTAGGCTGCATTAATTAGGTAAACCGGAACCGGAAACACTTCCCATAACACCCTATGTACTTGCTACATCATTAGAAGAATGGCATCTATGCTAATATTTGTCTGTTTCTCTCTTATTCCGAGGTCACCGTAGCCACCAGATCCAGTCTGTGTCCAGATCAGAGGGTCACTGCAGTCACCCGGATCCAGTACGTATCCAGACCAGATGCTGGATCAGCACCTAGAAAGGACATCTACATCCCTGAAAGACAGCGGAGACCAGGACAACTAGAGCCCCAGATACAGATCCCCTGTAAAGACCTTGTCTCAGACGACCACCAGGACAAAACCACAGGAAACAGATGATTCTTCTGCACAATCTGACTTTGCTGCAGTCTGGAATTGAACTACTGGTTTCGTCTGGTCAGAGGAGAACTGGCCCCCCAATTGAGCCTGGTTTCTCTCAAGGTTTTTTTCTCCATTCTGTCACCGATGGAGTTTCGGTTCCTTGCCGCTGTCGCCTCTGGCTTGCTTAGTTGGGGTCACTTCATCTACAGCGATATCGTTGACTTGATTGCAAATAAATGCACGACACTATTTAACTGAACAGAGATGACATCACTGAATTCAATGATGAACTGCCTTTAACTATCATTTTGCATTTTTGACACACTGTTTTCCTAATGAATGTTGTTCAGTTGCTTTGACGCAATGTATTTTGTTTAAAGCGCTATATAAATAAAGGTGACTTGACTTGTTATAACACTTGTATATCATTGCTCTTTTGTTGATTTTCATTGCTTCCATTGTCCACATTTGTAATTCGCTTTGGATAAAACCGTCTGTGTAATGAGTAAATGTAAATGTAATGTTAGACCAACGGAGACTTCTGGCAAATGTTTACATTTGTAGCTAATTTTTATTAATAGATATGTATATTTGGTCACACTTTAGTTTTAGGACCAATTATCACTATAGACTATAACTATGACTTAGTAAACTCCTAATTTGCTGCTTATTAATAGTTATAGTAAGGTAGTTGTTAAGTTTATGTATGGAGTAAAGGATCTAAAATACAGTCAGGTACTTGCAAAGGGGGGTGCTTTGGGGGCTTAAGCCCCTGCTCTTTTTCCAAAATTGTCAAAAGTGCCCCTCTCTCAAAATGCATTTGAATTATAATAATATGACAATGTGTACAAAACAGTAACGAATTTCTCAAAACTCCCAGTGACAGTTATGTTTAGGAGAGGGGTTAGGGGGTGGAACCTTTGCTTGTTTTCTAAAAATCATAATGTTAGTTTTTCACAAACTTTTTGTTCAGAAAAGTGGCATACTTATGTGTATGGGGTATAAAAAGCTGATTCACATCAAACCTGTTAATGACCATGAGCATTCAGGGTGCAGGAACTATCAGTTTTAAAGGAATAATACATAATACGATCATGGAATGGCTATTTGCACTTCACAATAAGGTTAAGCAGAATCCACAGTCTGTCTGTTTATTGTGTTTGACATTTCATGAAAAAAAAAAAAAATTCCCTAATGTCGCTGTGTGATGCCGTAATGGTGTTTATATGCAGTGAAGCCGAAATGTATTTGAAGAGTAGTCGTGGAGTGTAATTCTATGCCTCACTGTCAGATGGAGTCATTGGGAGGGAAATGGTAATATTTGCTATTATGTAGTTTCAAAGAGCAACCACTGAAATGTGGGTTCATTCCATAGTGAAATGTGAACACTTGCAGTAGACAAATGTGACTCAGACAAATGGAACATTCAGTATGGCCTATAATGCAGGCACAGAGCTGCAGCCTGGGGCTTTCAGAGAGAAATGCCATGAAATTAAAAAGAGGCCAGTATGACATCGAGTGGACTGAGGCAAAGTGCAACCTTGCGCTCTCGCCCTATCATCTATCAGAGAGGACCGCCTCAAGAATTAATTTTAGATGTGCGCTTGCTCACACTCACCATTTTTACACACATATTACACACATTTCTTACCTCTTGCAGGAATATTCCATGTTTAATAAAAGTAAAGCTGTGCCATCAGCATTTGTGGCATAAAATTGATTATCACAGAAAATAATTCCAGCTCATTCCTCATTAAAGTCAGACACAATGTAGTAAACACACTGTTAAGCATACCAACAAGACTTAAACATGAAACTAGTGTGACCTATTCCATCTGTCAACAGAGCTGAAGCCCCACAGTACCGTTTAAGCGATGTAAAAGATGAACTAAACATGATATGACTTGAGAGAACCTGTTCAATTTTAATATGCAATACGGATTCCAGGTCTTTCCAGCACTATTTTACATGCCGCAAACTCCACCCACAGACATTATGTCAATAGCACATAACCAAATGTTCATCATCCATCCTTTCATATCAATGCCATTAATAGTTTCTAAAAGAGTCATAATTGTGTTCTATATTAATCAACATTATGCCACAAATGCTGTCAATAGAGATTAATTTGTACCGAACCTATGAACATTCCTTTAATTCCTGTAAATATCTCACTGAAGTGTATTGTGTAAAATGTGAGGGGGAATCTAGAACAGCGGGAGGGAGGTGGAGGTATGGCAGCGGCTCTCGGAAGCACAGAAAAGACTTCACATGGTGGTGAAGTGGGAAATGAGAGTGATAGGATATGAATCTGATAAAGACAGTCGTGTCCACATACACACGCCCTTTCATTACCCTCCATCTCTACTTCTGGCTGCCATTCACTCTTGTAACATCCCCAAAAACATCTCCCGCAGCACAAAACCCTGCTGTTTCCTCTCCACAGAATCAATTCTTCTTTTTTTGCTGCTATATGGTTTAGATCTGCCTTTCTGTATCGTACTTTCTCTCTCTCTCGCCTTGATTAAAGTCCCCGGAAAGCAACAATCGGCGCACTGCAGTGAGGATGCTACTGTCATTCTCCTCAATTAAAGTAATTACCCCCTGTTCATTTAGCGGCTAATCACTTCATTAAAAACAAAATGGATAGAATTAGCATAAAGAGTGGCGGTTGATTTAGCTGCAGCTTCTCTGTCGTCGTCACACTGTCGTCAAACACTGATCCCTGGGATGATATGAACGATGGTGACGCCACACTCAGGATTTGGTGATGGAAACAGTCTGCCTCTCGCATTTTCTCTCTATTAACTATCACTAAGTCTCCTTTTACAGTCCAATGCTGAACGTAAATGTCAGATCATGAAAAATGTAATATCTGAGAGTTCACTGTATTATGAACAAGCCTTTTTGAACACAAAAATGCATTTATTAAAACTAATCTGCAAAAATCAAGGTCTTATGAAACAGTTTTTAATATAACTAAATACTTTTAACTAAAATAAAAGTGTTTTTTTAGTTTTTTAGTTTAAGTAAATAACAATAAAATAAAAAAATAAAAAATAAAAAAAACTTAGAAATGTTGCCTTGGCATTTAGCTGTAATAAAATAAGCTGTAAACTGAAGTACTAAAATGAGCTAAACTAAAACTGAAATAAAATAAATTAAAGCTAAATCGAAATATATAAAAAAAATACTTATACAAAGGACAAAAACATGACTAAAAAATCTCAAATAAAATAAATGTTAAAATATAAACATTTAAACTTTTTCAAAATATTTATTAGTACTACAATAGTATATAATATGTGATGAGGAAGTAAAGATTTTAATTTAACTAATTTAAAAATGGAAAAAAATTGGCCAAAACACTTTAACAGTTTGATGTATTTCAATTTGTGAAAATGTCTCAGTCGTCTTGACTGGAGGAGTATGTGGAAGCCCTGTGGCGATGAGGGGAACGCAACATCAGTAGGCTGAAGTAGCTGGGAGCTGATAGCGTAAACCTTGCACACAGGCGGCTCATAGCTGATGGTCGCAGCATCGCTGAATCCTGAGTGCCAGTGGGCTGAGGCAGCACTGTGAGTGTCTGGGCAGCCCTTTTTAGGGAAAGCACTGCCTACCCCAGAAGGGGAAGCCCCTAGAAAAGGTGGGGTAAAAAAAGCGTGCTCAGAATATATCCTGGCTGGTTTACCGCTACCAGCGGGACTTCACCTCAGCGGTCGAAACAGGAAAAGTAAAAAGTTGATTGTTGCGTCATGGAATATCCGCACTATGCTAGACGGAGTTTCCAGACCTGAGCGGAGAACAGCTCAGATTGCAAAAGAACTACAACGATATAGAGTGAACATTGCTGCCCTTCAAGAGACCAGGGTTGAGGGTCAGGGTCAGGTGCAAGAGGAAAACAACACCTTCTTCTGGGTTGGGAAGACAGAGGGAAGGAGAGACGCTGGTGTGGCTTTTGCTGTCGACAACAAGATCAAGCTGACAACTCTGCCAACATTCGTCTCTGAGAGGATGATGGTTATATGTGTACCAATTGATAACAACAGACATCTGACCATTGTCAATGTGTATGCCCCAACCATGACCTACCCAGATGAGGAAAAGGAGGCATTCTACCAGGAGCTGACAACAATTGTAAGCAGAGTCCCCCCACAACACAAGCTGTTAATTGTGGGTGACTTTAATGCAAGGGTGGGAAGTGACTGTGAAACTTATGCTGGAATCATTGGAAAGTTTGGCAAAGGTAAAAAGAACACCAACGGAGACCTCCTGCTTAACTTCTGTGCTCAACAAGAGCTCTGTCTCACGAACACCTTCTTCAGTCAGCCAGATAAGAACTTCTTCACATGGAAACACCCACGCTCTGGACACTACCATCTGTTAGACTACATTGTTACCCGTAGGAGCGGGCTTCATGAGATCATGTGCACCAAGGTCATGCGTGGGGCGGAGTGTTCTACTGACCATTACCTTGTGAGGTGTCAGATTAGGCAAAAGATAACCGTGCCAAGGAGAAAAACTAAAGGCACAACCCCAAAAACTCGACCTTGGAAAGCTTGCAAATGAAGAGCACTGCAGAAGACTGGCTGAAACTGTGTCATCTGCAGTAAATGGTGCAAAAGTCAAAACAGTAGGATCAGAGGACATTGAAGAAAAATGGCAGGCACTGAAGAAGGCAGTCTATTCTGCAGCAGAAATTACCTTAGGTCACCCACAGCGTAGAACTCCTGACTGGTTTCAGGAACATGATGAGGAGATCCAGAAGCTGCTGGATGAAAAACACCTCCTGCATAAGCGACATTTGCAGGAAAACTCTAATGGGAGTAGGGCTGATTTTGCTGAGATCAAGGCCAAAGTACAGAGAGAGGTGAGGCGAATAAAGAACGACTGGTGGCGTAGGCAGGCAGAAAAACTGCAAAGCATGGCTGACAACCATGATTATCATGGATTGTTTACAGGGCTAAAGGCCATCTATGGTCCAAGGAGCAATGCAGTGGTACCTGTCAAGTCAGCAGATGGAGGAAAACTCTACACTGAACTATATGAGATTCAGAGTAGATGGAAAGAGCATTTCTATAATCTGATAAACCAGCAAGGATTCGCTGAACCAGATGCCTGTAAATGGCTAAAAGGACACCAGAGTCGTGATGACCTCTGCTATGAGATCACTATGGAAGAGCTTGAGAAAGCCCTAAAGGCCACAGCAAGCCACAGAGCACCAGGTCTAGATGGAATCCCCTCAGAGGTGCTCAAGAAAGGAGGAAGAGTACTCAGAGAGGAGCCTCTGAAACTTTTTAACAGCTGCCTTGTCCATGAGTGTGTACCTCAGGACTTCAAGGATGCACTGATTGTCACAATCTACAAGAGAAAGGGAGACCGAGCAGACTGTGGAAACTACAGAGGCATTTACTTGTTAGCCATTACAGGCAAAGTTCTGGCTAAAATCATACTCAGTCGGCTCAAAAGCATTGCCGAGCAAGTCTTACCAGAGAGTCAATGCGGCTTTAGGTCAGGGAGATCTACCACTGATATGATTTTTACTCTACGGCAGCTACAAGAGAAAGCAATGGAGCAACATCAGTCTCTCTTTGTGGTGTTCGTAGATTTCTCAAAGGCATTCGACACGGTCGATCGAGAAACTCTTTGGAAAGTCTTACAGATCTATGGATGCCCCGAGAAGCTTGTTAACATCATCAAGCAGTTTCACACAGGGATGAAAGGACAAGTCTTCATTGGTGGGGAACCCAGTGAAGCCTTCGAAGTTAACCATGGTGTGAAACAGGGATGCGTGCTTACACCCACGCTTTTCTCGCTATATCTCACAGCTGTGTTAGATTCAATGGGCCTTGATCTGCACAAGGGGATCTTTATTCGCACTAGGACAGACGGCAAGTTTTTCAACTTAGCCCGACTTAGAGCAACCACCAAGACCAGAGAACTATGCATCCGGGAGCTGCTCTATGCAGATGATGCTGCTCTCGTGGCTAACAACATTGAAGACATGCAACATATAGTAGACCGGCTTTCGAGGGCAGCAGACTTGTTTGGACTGAACATTAACATCTCTAAGACCGAACTTTTGTATCAACCACCACCAGTGTACTCCAACAATATGAGCGAGCCACAGCCAGTGACGGTGAATGGAGTGCCCCTGAAATCTGTCAAGGCCTTCACATATCTGGGCAGTACAGTGACCTACACAAACTCCTCAGATCTAGAAGTCGAGAGGAGAATTCAGTGTGCTACCAAGGCTTTTGGCTCTCTCGAGAAACGCCTCTGGAGCTGTCACGACATTTCGTGCAGAACAAAAGTGAAAGTCTACAATGCTGCTGTACTTCCTTGCCTGCTCTATGCCACCGAGTGTTTAACGCTCTACAGCAGGCATATCAAAATACTTACACGAGTTCAAATACGTCATCTACGTGCCATCTTACACATTAGATGGCAGGATCGAATCCCAGATGTAGAGGTAATCCAACGAGCTGGCTCTGTCAGTGTTGAAGCCCTTATTACATCATCACAACTGCGATGGGCTGGACATGTGCGCCGGATGAGTGACAGCCGACTGCCCAAAGCAGTTTTTTACGCAGAGCTAAAAGAGGGCAAAAGAAGCCGTGGTGGTCAAAAACTGCGTTTCAAAGATGCCCTGAAAAGGCATATGAGGAACACCGGGATCCCCCGGAAAGCTGGGAGGAACAGGCCCTGCAGCGTGAGAAATGGCAGCGCAGATTGAAAACAGCAGTCGCAGCTGTTGAGAAAAAGCGTCAGAAAGAAGAAAAAGCATGAGAAAGCTCATGAGAGGTGGCATTATTCCACTGCAGCAAAAGACTTTGTCTGTAGCAAATGCCATCGCTGCTGTAGATCGAGAGCAGGCCTTCTAGCCCACATGAGAGCTTGCCTACAATAGCCTCCAATCCAGACAGTCATCGTCGATACACGACGGACTGCCGATGATGTCTCAGTGTAATGCAGGCTTTGCAAAGAAGCTGTTAATAATATTTTTTTTATTTATATATATATATTTTTTTACCACGACAACAAAACCCACAGCCTGTTTGTCAGTTTACATGTGAAAAGAGCTAAACATAGCCAATTTTATTCTAAGAGCCAAGGAAATACAAGAAAATAGTCATGAAAAACTAAACCTGGCTGTCCTGGCTGCAAAGAAAAATACTACTTATATTATAAGAGAACCCAGAGACTGTATATATATATATATATATATATATATATATATATATATATATATACACACACACACACACACACACACACACACACAAACACACACACACACACAACAGTTCGTTCTGGTTCTCAAATCTAATTGGTTGAGGACTATGAGATATTGTACTGGTATTGATACAGGAAGGCCCTTTCACCATTTGTATCACTCTGCTTCCCGCATTTCTCACAGCGAGTGTCATGGCAGATGGCCAAAATCCACTTAAATTGAAAAATAATACTGTTTTTCTGTGGCGGAATGTAGTTTTAAAAAGTTTTTTTTAGGTGAGAATGTACTTGTTTAGACTTCAAATATGCAGTTGGTTAATAAGGATAATGTCTATTTGAAAATTAGCTTCGACACTTTCAGAGATTTGAGCTTCAGGGCCTCAGCGTCCGTTCTGTGCTCATGAACCCGCCAAGAGCAGCCTCACCTCAGCCAGATCTTCTGGAATTTGCCGCTGGCTCTGATATCTCTATAATGGTTAAACATGACATATAATTTGTTTTGGGTAATTCTAACAGGCAGTCTTTGGTTTTTTTAATCTATTATTTGTTCCAGAGCAAATAAGTTTTGGCTGAGGGCAAAATTTCATCACACTATATTTTATGTAACACTAAAGGGTTAGTTCATCCAAAAATGAAAATGTCATTAATGACTCACCCTGAATAAAGTCGTAATTTTCTTTATTATTTTTGGACCAAAATGTATTTTCGATGCTTCAACAACTTCTAACTGACCCTCTGACGTCACATGGACTATTTTAATGATGTTTTTATTACCTTTCTGGACATGCACAGTATATCATACATACATTTTCAATGGAGGGACAGAAAGCTCTCGGACTAAATCTAAAATATCTTAAACTGTGTTCCAAAGACGAACGGAGATCTTACGGGTTTGGAATGACATGAGGGTGAGTCATTAATGACATAATTTTCATTAAATTAATTTTTGGATGAACTAACCCTTTAATGCTGTATTTCAGAGTGCTGACTTTGTACTTTTGACTGAATTGTCTAGCAACTTTTATGATGGCTGTTGTTGTTGTTTATTATTCAATAAATACTATTTTAGAATCATAGTAGTATTTAGTATAGGGAAACTGTGTGGGTGTTCTTGATGGTGATTTTTGTGACATTGTTCAACCATTAGATGACAACAAGAGACTGTTTTAGGAGTCAACAGTAAAGACATTTATTTTGAAAAAGACTGAAACGGAAGTTCTTAATACTTTCAACAACAGTTTGTTAGACACAGTTAACAAATAAATTGAGCAGCGCTATCATCAGAAATCACCCTTAACAGATGAAAGGACAGTACTACAAAGATAACCCTTTCCTCAGCAGACATTCAGACTAATGTTTTATTGTGAATATGAGATTGAGCTGAAGAATGAATGCTGTATCAGATGCAGGTAATCACCAGTGTTGGAAAGTAGCTAGCTACAAGTAGTGGCGCTGCTAGCTAACTACATTTTCCAGCAAGTAGCGATGTAGCACAACCAAACGCTACATTCTGTTTTGCATTCTGACAAGTTACGAGCCTGTAAATGCAAGGCAGTGCATGCAATGTCTTCTTCTGACTAGATCACAAACTAAATTTGATCATTACCACCATCTGTTGTGCTATCACAAATCGTGCGGCTTTACAGTCTGTTCCCCGACAAGAGTTTGTCTGATGATATTGCAAAGGATGTACAGGAGTGTACATTTCACATGAATCAAATGTAATTTATGTGAAACAAAGATTAAAATGCCTACAGCTGAATCACAGCCGTGCCGATATACAGCCATATCTCACGTCTGTGATATTGCTCATATATATATATATATATATATATATATACACACATATATTTAAGAGGGTTCACTCATATTACTATGAATAGGAGAAAGGGCAGAATGCAATATGGCGGAATAAGTCCCACGCTATAAATAAGTGCCAATCGCCAATTGGTAAAGTCACAGAAGCTTTGGTTCCCATAGAGACATTTATTGTCCTGAGCCTGAAATTGCATATGTGCATTGGCTGGACTGAACTGAAAATATATGATTTTTAATGCTATTTAAGTGTAAGAAACTACATTTATGGGACCTTTCATATCAGATTTTACTGATAATGCTAAAATGTTGTTTAAATGTGAATTTTTACCAGCAGTTTTTAAGAATTTGGCATTTCGTGTAGATAGGACTTTAGTTGAAAAAAAAAGGCCATTTAAGCATAGACACGTATATACAGATGGGCTCTGGTGCATGATGGGAAATTTTAAGGCAGAAGGTGGGTCTCACCACGGTTGAGAGTTGGAGTGTTGTTGATGTCTCCTGCCATGAAGGATGACTCTGTCTGTTTTCGCACTGTGTCGTTCCACATACGACGAATTCGACTCTGAAACAGATGAGCGAGGTAAGTTGGTATGTGGAATATAACAGCAGTTTATAAATAGCAATGCTGTCAGTGTTACAAGTAGGGTTTATGCTAATGAAAGAATAAAGAGCTTGAGGAGGATCTGGATCAAATGAGGAGTTTACTGGATAACGAAGGAGATTACAGACTATATACACACACAACACATTAACATCATAACTTCACAATACTACATCGGGTTAACAGTAACAGCATTACAGCTTTGACAACAGCATTTACAATCACGGACGAGGAAAAACTGAACAGACCGGGTATTTAAACACACAGGAGGTAATGAGGGAACTGGAGACAGGTGGGGAATAATCAATTAACAAAACAAGATCAGGAAGAAGACCAAATAAGGAAACAAAGTTCATTAACGTAACAGTTCACTCCCTCCCGGAACGGTGCGTCCTCGCACCGCAAGAGGAATACCAGCGGAGGGAGGGTGGGGGTTCTGGAGGCGGCCGTGGGGCAGGCAAGGGGCAGGCGAAGAGGGAGCAAGGAGGTAGGAACCAGGGCGGAGTGGATGAAGGGAGAAGCCCAGAGCAGGAGGAGCCAGATGGTCCTCCAGAGACCAGCCAGGATGGAGATCCATGGTGGAGTCGACGGCGGTAGGAGCCATGGTGGAGAAGGGACCGACGACACCAGGGGGCCGACAGGCAGAGACTGCACCGGTGGGTGAGGAGCCCAAGATGGAGCAGCACAGCCGCAGAGCCAGGGTGAAGCCGAGGATCCGGAGGGCCTAGGTGGAGCAGAAGGGTCTGGCGACCAAGGCGGAGGCGGGGCCCTGGAAGACCGCTGCAGAGCCGAGGTGACTGAGGATGGAGGTGGAACCAGAGGGAAGGAGGAGCCTGACAGAGCCGGAGGGATGGAGTGATGAGGTGTAGCCAGAGGAATGGAGTCCCGAGGCGGCGGATGGTCGACGACTGACCAAGGTGGAGCCGGAGGGACGAGGGAGCACGGTGGAGCAGGTGGGATGCCAGGCCACGGTGGAGACGAGGGAGCTAAGAGCCAAGGCGGAGCCGCTGGGTCGAAGGACCGAGGAGGAGTCCAGGGCTCGGAGGCTGGAGGCGGAGACAGGGATTTCACATGCCAAGGCGGAGCTGGAGACTGGCAGTCCAGCGGCAAACCATCGCACCCAGATGGCGCGGACTGAGGGTGAGCTGCGGGACTGACTGGCACCAGCAGAGATGAGGTCAAGGAACTGGCAGGAGAAGAAGAGAGAGGGAGGATGGGAGGAAACACAGGAGGATCAGGGCTGGACGGAAACAGCGGAAGTGGAGCAGAGGAACTGGCAGGTCTAGGAGGAGGTGGGAGAGGGAGGCTGGGAGGGAATACAGGAGACACAGGAAATTCAAGGCTGGGCGGAACCAACGGAGACACAGGAAATTCTGGGCTGGGCGGAACCAGTGGACACACAGGAAATTCTGGGCTGGGCGGAACCAGCGGAGACACAGAAAATTCTGGGCTGGGCGGAACCAGCGGAGACACAGAAAGTTCAGGGCTGGGCGGAACCAGCGGAGACACAGAAAGTTCAGGGCTGGGCGGAACCAGCGGAGACACAGAAAGTTCAGGGCTGGGCGGAACCAGCGGAGACACAGAAAGTTCAGGGCTGGGCGGAACCAGCGGAGAAAAAGAAAATTCAGGGCTGGGCGGAACCAGCGGAGAAAAAGAAAATTCAGGGCTGGGTGGAACCAGCGGAAATGGAGCAGAGGAACTGACTGGAGGAGGTGGGAGTGGGAGACTGAGAGGGTATACAGGGGGAACAGGGCTGGACGGAACCAGCGGAGAAACAGAAAATTCAGGGATTACCTCCATAGACCAGTCCATAAAGTCCATAAGTTGCTCCATATCATTGCCAGAAACTGAAAACAGCTCACCCTCAGTGGCAGAAGAGTGGGCAGGGCTTTCCTCCATGCCCTCGATCTCCACTAAAACTCCCACGACGCACGGTGTTGCCGGCTCACACACCTGGTCAGTCGCGCTCTCGAGGTCCTGCTCCCTGTCGGTGATAGGCTCGGGCTCTGCGGCTGCGGTGGGCTCTGGCTCCGTGCGGCGTGATGGCGGCTGGCTGGTCTCTGGGTCGGGAGTGGGGCTGGAGATATCCTCTTCGGCGGTGCAGATGGTCCATAAAGATCCATTTTTCTCCAGCACCCACTCCACGAAAGTGGCGAAATCCTCTCAGGGACCGTTCGCTGGTAGGCGTGCCTTACGCCTCGCTCTCCAACTTCTACTACACCGGCCTGAGCGAGCGGTCGGGGAAGTGGGTAAGGCATGCCAGATCGAAAAAGTCCCTGGTATGGTCCTCCAGCGAACGGTCCAGTTGGTCAAGGCATAGGAGACGGACTGCTGGAATCACCATTCCGGGAGAGGGACGAAAACAAAAACCAAAAAGAAAGAAAAACGCGCTAACTAAACGGTTTTGGTCCATGATTCTGTTACAAGTAGGGTGTATGCTAACGAAAGAATAAAGAGCTTGAGGAGGATCTGGATCAAATGAGGAGTTTACTGGATAATGAAGGAGATTACAGACTATATACAACACATTAACATCATAACTTCACAATACTACATCAGGTTAACAGTAACAGCATTACAGCTTTGACAACAGCATTTACAATCACGGACGAGGAAGAACTGAACAGACCGGGTATTTAAACACACAGGAGGTAATGAGGGAACTGGAGACAGGTGGGGAATAATCAATTAACAAAACAAGAACAGGAAGAAGACCAAATAAGGAAACAGAAAGTTCATTAACGTAACAGTCAGTGTGCATGCATGTCACCTGTCTGTGTACCACTGCATGACGTGCCTGGCTGCCGGTGTAGTAGCGGTTATTGGCACGAAGGGCAGAATTCTTCAGCGAGCCATGAGAGCTCGTAGTGGAGGTGCGACTGCAGCAGTAAGAATGGCGCAGGCACTTGCTGTACTCCTTATGCACCTAAAACACAAAAACACATTTACACTTAAGCAATTACTGTAGGTAAAGCAACTAATCTACATGAAAACATTATGTAATGTTTCAGACACATAACTGCATATCAATTGCAATCAAATAAAATTGCATTGCAGTTTATATGTATAGTAAATGCAATTAGCTTAATTTTAAAATGCTTTCAACCCACTTGGTAGGACTTAAGTACATCTTTATATGTAATGTTAAAATTACATTATCTTTGAAATATGAAATTTACTGCTGAATTTACTGACAAGCTTTGGATCTTTTCACATAATACATACTTTGTCATGTATTTATAAATACACGTTTACAATGATGAAGTTGCAATTTTAAAAATTTGAATGCAATTTTAAGTACATTTAAAAATATATTAACTTTGTATGTAATATAAATTATAATCAAGTATTTTATACATGCTTTAGTTTGTTAGCCAACACATCAAAATAATTGTACTTCTTTAAAGCATGGGAAAATATTTCAAATAACAAAAGTTTTCAATGTACTTTAATGCAAAATGTTTCATTTGAAATTATTAAAGCTAATTTTTTAAAAGTGTACTCAAGTATATTTACAAACACATTCGTGAAAGTGTCTCTCTTTAAGTACACTTAAGTGGCCTTTTACTTCATTAAATATAATATCTGCAAGTACAGTTTTTATATACTTTTTTAAGGAGTGTGATTTCCATACTTTGTCACTAACATTTTTAGTATTTTTCAGCAATGTGACAGCAAATACTGTATATTTTAAAGTTAAATGCTATTTTCCCCAATACATAATAGTAAAAATTCTTGTCCTGCATTTATTGTCTGATTCGATAAGTGATGAAGGTCACAATAGGAAAGAAAAGTTGGTTGCAATTTCTGATTCAAACATTTCCAGTATTATTAGTTGTGTTTTGTATAAATGTATTTGTTTAATGCCATCAGCATAAACATGGTCTCTTACTGTGTCAGATTAAAAAAAGCTCTAATTGAAAAAAATTAGGATTTCACTAGATTATACATTTTTGAAACATATTATAAATTTAATAATGTATTACTTTGTTGTAAAGTATCAATGCATTTAACTACTTTTTGTTAATAGCTCAGATAGCTTGACTGCTGTTTAACTACCTAATACAGTAAGTAGCTTGGAAAGCAAGAGTTTCAAAACTACTTCCTCAACATGGGGCTCAACCAATGTCATGTGTTTGGGGCGGGGCTTTATTTGGCCAAACAATGGAAGATGGAGTGCTTGAAAACCTGTTCGAAAACAATCATAAAAAACTAATCATATAAAACTAATAATATCACGATACAGATGAATTCTAACCTAAAGCTATTCTTAAAAGAGTATTTTTAACTTGTCTTAACTTGTGATGACACCACCGTCTTTGTCTTTTTTTCCATATTTAGGTGACTTCTTAAGGAAATTTTGCAGCAAATGTTTCTCCAAAGTATTATCTGGGTATGAAACATTAATGGCACTGACCTTTTTCTGTAGAGCGCAGTGAAAGATGAATATGAACATGCCCTGGAAGGCATTAAAGGTGGTAAAAAGATATGCCATGATGACGGTGTTCTCATTGATGAAGAGGAGGCCGAAGGCCCAGGTCAGACCCAAGAGGAAGAGCAGTACGATAGCCCCCAGAGCCCAGGACCTGAAGGAGAACATGCACATGTTCACAATAAATATACAATAAAAAATGCATATTTTTGGTGGTGGAAGACTCTCACTTAATGTTATCCAGGCGACTGGAGTCTGGTTTGAGGGCGGAAGAATTACGGATCATCTTGTGGAGTGTTATCATGAGGAACACCAGGTTTAACTAAAGGTCAAAGGTAAGAGAACAGAAAAATGTAACTTAAAGACTCCACGAAAACAAAACTTTTCCATGTCATTGTGACACAAATGATGCCAATTGGCTATTTAAAAAGGATAAGCCTTTTAGAAAATATCTACACAGGAAAGACAATTAAAACACTGCTTTCTTCCTAAAAATGAGCCTCATTCATAAAACCAAAGCAGAATTTCCATGTAAATAGTTAGTGAAATGGTTCTAGCTTAAATTACTGCAATTAAATTCAACCATTTACATGAGAATGGTGATATAAACATTTATACAAGAATGCACTTGGTTCTTGTTAGATGAGAGATCCAATGCAAGTAAGAGAAAAACTTCAGAAAGATAAAAAAACTTTTTTTTTCTCACAAACTAATAAAAACAAAAACAGTGCTAAAGCATTAGTAAAATATATTATAATTAGAAAAATGTCAGCATGTTCCCATATCTAAACCTAATCTAAGATCCACACTCATATAAAGCTTATAACAGCCAAAACATAGTCGTCAGCAGCAACAGATCCATACGTGAACAAAAGTGCTTTGTTTGATATGACTAGCGAAGCACTTTTCAAGGAGGAAAAAAAAAGAAAAAATTCTGTGAGCAAAGCAGAGCACTGAATGTTTGGAGAGAACAATACCATGATTATGAAGGACACAGGGCCAATAAAACTCCAGATGAAGTAGTTATCCACCCTCAACCAGCACCTACACACAAAACACACATGCGAAAACTTCATCAGTAACATTTTACTATTCAAAGAATGATCACTTCATTACAGGCAAAATTGCATATGCATTTTATGAAGTAGCACAGTGTTGATCATCGATTTCTTTGAAATAATTGAGATATCTTAAAATATTATTACTATAGAGATGACAATACATTTTTTGGCATAAAAACAAGCTAATAAAAGAGCAATAAAAGTCTAGATGAAGGTTAAGCTCAGTTTTTAATCATTAGCACACTGAGTCAGCATCTAATTTTCTGCACTGTAGTCAACATTCAAAAGTCTGCAGCTGTGCTATTTTTCCACAGTCACACACACATAAACACAGACCAACACACACTTGCATGGACACAAACACGAGGAGCAACACACACTCACACATACAGTAATCAGCTTAGTTAAAGGTGCTGTAAGCGATTCTTTTTCAAGCACACTTGTCATTGTCTAACTATAGGATACGCCCCTTGCGCGTATTCCTCAGAAGCCCAATTTCATTACTCCAGCCTCAATTGGCTGGATGACATGACATTCCGTCAGGAAGTGGCTCCCTCCCCTTGGTATAAAAGGGGCGATGCAACATCATCATGACATTCAAAAACCTCTTCTCGCAGTCCACTCCAGCTCATTGTTAGGGTCATTAAGTACCGCAACTATGGCTGTAGCAATGCAGACTACCCTAGTTAGCGAGGGAGATCTGCAGCTTTGGAAAGCTCTGTGGGAACAAGATCATGTGGGAACACACAACATGAGATGTCTTAGAACATCTACAGAAACTGGGGTTAAAATTAAACACGGAAAAGAGTGTTTATGCACCCAGATAGTAGATAATGTATCTGGGGTTGTTCAGTGACATTTCAGAGAGCGACTGTCAGAGGAGAGAGTGATAAAATGTATCAGTAATGCCTGGCCGAATTTCGGAAAGGGAACAGTGTTTCTTTTTGCACATGCCTAAGACTATTAGGTCTGATGGCCTCAGCTCTACGCTGGGTAGCCTCTCTGAGACTGGACCCATTATGGCACTCCCGGAGGAGAGTGAGAGTGAAAACAGCTGAAGTCTTGGCACTGCGTCATTGGCGTCGGCCGTGCTTTCTTGTGTATGGGGTACCTGTGTGCGTTATCCAGGCCAGGAAGGTCATAACGACGGATGCATCATTGTACGGCTTGGGGCCATTTCACAAGGGCAGGGCAGTGAATGGGAGATGGGGTCACCATCTGAGCCACTGTCACATAAACTATTTGGAAATGCTGTCCGTCTTTCTAACGTTGAATCATTTTCTTCCTTTTCTGAAAGGACATCATGTTCTCGTGAGAATGGACAACACTACAGTTGTGGCTTACATAAACAGACAGTGAGATCTCAGGTCACTTCCCTTACACATTTTGGCATGCAAACTGATTTTGTGAAACGGTGCTTGTCTTTTATCCCTGATGGCAATGCACATACAGGGGATCCTGAACTGGGGTGCAGATCTGCTGTCCAGGGAAAAGCCATGGAGCCATGGTCCCTGCCGCTTCACAAAGATCTGCTGTCACAGGCAAGGGGGGATATTATTCATCCTCATTCAGATGCCCGGCACTGTGGGCCTGGCCAGTGAGTGGCTAAATATTAATGCGGCTGGTCTGCCACACAGTGTCCTCAGAACTATACAGAATTCTAGGGCCCTGTCCACTCAGTCACTCTATGAATGTTAAGGGGGCGTGTTTGAGCGTTGGTGCACGGCTAGACACGTAATCCCCTTTCAGCGTTCGGTGGCAGTTATTCTATATTTTGTGCAGGATTTGATAGATCAGAGTAAAGCATTTTCAACCATGAAGGTGTTTCTGGCTGTGATATCTGCCTGTCATGTAGGTTTTGATGACAAAACATTTGGGCAGCACCCTTTGGTATGCAGGTTTATGAAGGGTGCGCATCGTGCTTTACCAGTTTCAAAACTTTTTTTTTCATGGGATCGGGTTCTCATGCTTAATACACTTTCTGTGACTCCATATGAGCCACTAGACAAGACTTAAAATTATTGTTGTTTAAGATGGCGCTGCTGTTGGCTTTGTCTTCAGCGATGCAAAGTGAAATTCAAGCTTTTCTGGTGCATTCAGCATGTATGTACTTTATGCCAGGGGATGCAGGGGTGCTCTTGAAACCTTATCCTGCTTTTATGCTCAAGGTGGTCAATTTACATATTCCTCTTGAGTTAAAGGGTTAGTTCACCCAAAAATAAAAATTATGTCATTAATGACTCACCCTCATGTCGTTCCAAACCCGTAAGACCTCCGTTCATCTTCAGAACACAGTTTAAGATATTTTAGATTTAGTCCGAGAGCTTTCTGTCCCTCCATTGAAAATCTATGTACGGTATACTGTCCATGTCCAGAAAGGTAATAAAAACATCATCAAAATAGTTCATGTGACATCAGAGGGTCAGTTAGAATTTCTTGAAGCATCAAAAATACATTTTGGTCCAAAAATAGCAAAAACTACGACTTTATTCAGCATTGTCTTCTCTTCCTGGTCTGTTGTGAGCACGTTCACTGCAGTGTTGTGATGTCCGGTTCGCGAAAGAATCATTCGTTTTAACCGGTTCTTCAATACGCATTAATCCACAAATGACTTAAGCTGTTAACTTTTTTAATGTGGCTGACACTCCCTCTGAGTTGAAACAAATCAATATCCCAGAGTAATTCATGTACTCAAACAGTACACTGACTGAACTGCTGTGAAGAGACAACTGAAGATGAACACCAAGCCGAGCCAGATAACGAACAAAAGATTGACTCATTCTTGACTCGAGTCAAGAACTGGTTGCATCGGTTCTCGGATTACTAATGGTGATGGGAGTTCGGTTTTTTTCTGCGAACTGGTTTTTGGACAGTTTGCTTCAATAAACCGGTTGAAAAAAGCGGTTCACTGTGTCTTTTGCGCTTGATATAATGACGTCATTGGCGATGATTGCCCTTCATTCAAGTCTTCGATTTACCAGCGCTCGTAACATTAGCACAGAATTCCGAATCAATCAGCAAAAGAACCAGTTCAGTTCAGACGCGCTGTGTGTCAGTCTGCCTCACGCTGAATCATGCATGCGCAGTATCATCAGCTCCTCACTTCTCAAATCGGACGTGTCCGACAGAAACGGTTCTCGGTTCAGTGTACTGGTGATCCGAAAACCGATGCAACCGGTTCTTGACTCGAGAAAGAATCAATCTTACGTTTGTTATCTGGCTCGGCTCGGTGTTCATTAGTGCTGTCAAAATTGCTCAAAAATGACGTTCGAATATTCCCTCTAAAAAATACACGAATATTCGAACTATTCGAACATCTGGTAGCGCATGTAGTCAATGACGCACATTACCTCAATAACAGGCAAAAATAATACAAAGAGACATAACTACTTGTATAGATAGTCTATTTAAGTTTAAACATATATGACAACGTATTACCTACACAAAAACAAGGAAATCAACTAATGGCCAAAACTGCAGACCTCACGCTCTCTCACCCTCACGTTCTCTGCGCATAATGGTTTAAATGAACAAACACATTTTTACAAACTGCAATTTAAGGTCGCGACTGTTGTGCCAAATATAGCAGGTTTCATTCAGTGATTGAAACAAATATTATTAATATTAATTGAAGTTTTACAGCATATAGAACTGACATTGAATGCTCCGAGCGAGCTGTGCTGTGGTAAACATGGAACTTTTCCTTGACATGAAACGATAAATAATCAAACCTCGGATGCATTGCTTGACAGAACTCCCCGAAGCATGCCCCATCCGCGATACTGATCGGTCTCATGTCCTTACAAATGAACGAAATTATTTTATCCATTAAGGCCTCTTGTCGTGTTTCAGACAAAGTGCTTGCGGCGGGCGATGCAAAGTAATGTTAAGTGTCAAGACGTGACTGTTTAGCTGGAGTTCCACAAATTATGCCATGCTCATTTGGGTGCACATTTTTGAGATGTGACCTCATGTTGCTAGTTGTCGAATGGTATGCTAACTGTATCTTAAATAGCTTGCATACAAAAATCTCGCGGGTCAACAATTTTACTTCATTTTCTCTGCTGCGGTCGAGTTGGGCTCTGCACTTGCTGGCATCTTCCATGAAGACGCGTCAACTTTCAGCAGTGATGCTGTGCCAGACAGTGCGACTCCTGTGAGGCTGTGACCTGTCCCTGAACCCTCAGGCGCGCTAGCGGCCCACTCGCAAAGCAGACAACCACGCCTCTACTACCGCGGGCCTTTTTTTCCACATTTTTTTTTATTCGAATATTAATTTTCACATTCGAAATTCGTTTTTTTAAAACTATTCGAATACATATTCGAATTTAGAATATTCGTTGACAGCCCTAGTGTTCATCTTCAGTTCACAGCAGTTCAGTCAGTGTACTGTTTGAGTAAATTAATTACTCCAGGATATTGGTTTATTTTAACTCAGAGGGAGTTTCAGCCATGTTAAAAAAGTTAACAGTTTAAGTAATTTGTGGATTAATTCTTATAGGAGACGCAAACGGTTTCAAATGATTCAGTTCGATTTGGTGATCTGGTTCAACCGGTTCAGTAAGAAGAACCAGTTAATTTGAATGATTCGTTCGCGAACCAGATATCACTAGACTGCAGTGAACGCACTCACAACTGACCCGGAAGAGAAGACAATGTTGAATAAAGTCGTAGTTTTTGTTATTTTTTGGACCAAAATGTATTTTTGATGCTTCAAGAAATTCTAACTGATCCTTTGATGTCACATGGACTACTTTGATGATGTTTTTATTACCTTTCTGGACATGGACAGGATACCATGCATAGATTTTCAATGGAGGGACAGAAAGCTCTCGGACTAAATCTAAAATATCTTAAACTGAGTTCCGAAGATGAATGGAGGTTTTACGGGTTTGGAAGGACATGAGGATGAGTCATTAATGACATAATTTTCATTTTTGGCTAAACTAACCCTTTAAGAGCCTTTAACCCAGGTGTAACCAACCCTGCTCCTGGCGATCGACTGCCCTGCAAAGTTTAACTCCAACCCAAATCAAACACACCTGAAGCAACTAATTAAGGTCTTCAGGCTCACTTAAAAATTAAAGTCAGGTGTGTTTGATTAGGGTTGGAGTTAAACTTTGCAGGACAGTTGATTGCCAGGAGCAGGGTTGGTTACCCCTGCTTTAACCCAATGCCTTTTGCTTCAGTAATACAGCAAAGGCTGAATATATTATGTCTGTTGCATGGTTTACTTGTTTACACAGTGAAAACTGGAGGGTTCAGAGAGAGTGATCAGCTTGTTTGTGTCTTGGCCAAAGCCCCGTACGGGGAAGTCGTTTACTTAACAGCATTTATCCCATTGGATAGTGAAGGCAATTTCTCTTATGCCTCCGTCTGGTTTACTTGCTCAGTCAACAAGAGGAATGTTGAAGTCATGGGCTCTTTTTAAAGGGGTAACGTTACAAGATATCTGTGAAGCGGCGAGTTGATCCTCACCGCACACATTTGCAAGGTTCTATAAACTGGATGTTATAGCTCAAACATTTGCACATGCCGTATTTAGTGTTGGATCTTGAGTGTTTACCTAACCAGCCCTATTATAGTTCTTTGGTTGGCAGGAGACTTTGAGACAGGCTATCTGTCAAAATGGGAGTTAGTACATCCCAAAGTAAGACAACAAAACCTATGCTTGAAAGAGAATGAAAGGTTTCTTGCGTAACCTCGGTTCTCTGATAGTATTAAGTGAGGTGTCTCACCAGATCCCCCTTCTTGCTGTATGATAATTGAACGCAACGTCATGTCTCCCAGCCAATCGGTGCTGGTGTACTGGAATTGGGCTTCTTAATGCTATCAGAGAACCAGTGTTACGCCAGTAACCTATCATTTGGTTAACTTCTGCTAGACAATAAATTAGACCATGCCTTCTAAAAAAAAATCCCACAGCCAACCCAATGTTAGCATATACAAAGAGGTAAAATTAGGGTTCCCAAACTTTTGACCAATGGATTTATATACCTTTTAACCATAACTTTTGTTGTTGTTGTTGTTTATTACAATACAATAATTAATAGTATTATTTTAGGCATTTTAAAACAAAACAAAAATAGATAGATTGATAGATAGATAGATAGATAGATAGATAGATAGATAGATAGATAGATAGATAGATAGATAGATAGATAGATAGATAGATAGATAGATAGATAGATAGATAGATAGATAGATAGAAAATTACCTGTCCTAAAATTGACAGGTTTTCCATGACCATGGAAACCCTACATAAGATTAGTTTTCTGATTTAATGTTAAAAATGGTGTGTGATGCAGCTTTAAAATATGTTCATGTAAAGTGAATTATCACAGCAGGACCTGTCAGACAAATTAGTGCTATTCCAAGAAAAAAAAGGTGTTTGCAACATCTTTAACTGAGTTCATTTATTATTCACATGATGACCTTGGTTAGGCCAGGATCACATGACAACGACCAATCTCCAGCTGAACTCCAAACTACATAATACCAGTATACATTTCCTAGTGAAAGATGATACTGCACTATATGGAATTTAAACTTGTTTAAAGAGGGGCTCAGAAACCAGCAGCCATTGCAAGTAGACCGCTTCACACGTACGCTTTCTTTGTCCCGTAGCTGCGGTAATCAATGGCTGCTGAGATGCCCACCACCAGGGCGGGAAAGCAGTAGCCACAGAGGTAGTAGTATTTCTTTCGGGAGTATTCGCTCTCAAAGACCTCCACAAGCATCAGGTACAACTGGATTCCCTCTAGACACATCCAGGAGAACGCAGCCAGGAAAAAGAAATGCAGCAGGCCCGCAAAAATTGGGCATGCAATCTGTATTCGGACAAAAAGATGAAAGAGGGGTTAGTGAGAAACATATCAGAAAAAGTAAATCACATTTACTCCCCTTCATGATTCTTTTTTTTTTTTCAAAACAGTATGACTTTCTTTCAACTGTGGAAAATAAAATAACATATTTGGAAGAATGTAACTAAACAGGTTTGGTGACCATTGACTTCTACCGTTTGCAAAAAAAATACAATGGAAGTCAATGGTATGCTAAACTGTCTGGTTGCCAACATTCTTCAAAACATGTTCAGTCATAATTTCTTTTTTAGGCTGGGGGTGGACAACCCCATTAGGTCTGGTCCACTTTGCACTTTATTTTGGTCCAGAAGCACTTACTTAGACAGAAAGAGACCCTCTGACTGAAATGTGAATTACAGATTGTTTTTATGTTAGTATAAAACTCTGTCCTCTAACACTTTAAAAAACAAAATAAATGCATGATGATAACCACATATGAAAGCGTTTTATTTTACTGGGCTGCAGTGTGAAGGAAAAGAAAATGTAGCCGGCACATAAGAGGACTTCCTGCAGAAGTATCTTCCAATCGACTGGCTGAATGAATGCACAGCAAATCAGTACGCATATCACATAATATTATTAATATTCATGACTCAAGTCATGCTTGGCACAGTTTGTGCACTGAGCCTGACGGGGAAGTAAATTAAGTTTAGCTGTTAAGTTTTAGGCTGAATAAAGAAATTTTTATGACTATATTTTATAGTGACTGATGTTT
Organism: Carassius carassius; assembly: GCF_963082965.1. Classification (NCBI taxonomy): domain Eukaryota; kingdom Metazoa; phylum Chordata; class Actinopteri; order Cypriniformes; family Cyprinidae; genus Carassius; species Carassius carassius. The sequence goes on along the minus strand of NC_081763.1, from coordinate 28,354,135 downwards.
CTGGAAAGTTTGGTTTTCAAGCTTTCAAATGATATCTTGTGTAAGTATCCATGGCAACTTGGCAACTATACTTGCAAAGAGAGGCTGATGAGATCCATAATGCAGCCCCCACACTTTACATATTGTTTCTAGGCCCCAGCGAAGCGGAAGATACAGATCTGCTTGTGGATTTATAATTTACTTGTTAAGTGCCTCATTAAAAATCTTTTAAAATGATTTTGATTTCAAGCATTCGAATGCAGCCTGAACTCTGGACGATGCATTAAATCAGCCAATCAGATGACAGCACTGCTTTCAGCGGGAAACTTTTGGTGTCAATCGACTGATGTGAAAGGCATCACAATTTGAATGATCAAGAAACGAATATGTCACAATATCCTAATCATTTTAAAATGTGTCCATGCTAATTTACATTTCGGAAGAGAGCTGTATGATATATTGATTACGCATTTAATCAGCTGCTCTTGAATCTGATAACATAGAAGAGCTGTCACTTTATAGTATAATTTTCGATCTGAACTCAACTTTGAATCGTTCTCAGTATTTAATGCTTTAATTGGTTGTTCTTCTCTTCAGAAGTGTTGTTTCACTAGGGTTTTCATTTTTGTTTGGCTGACTAAAACAAACCTCATCAACATCAACTGTCAAAAGATATGCTTTGCAGTGGTCAATGTAAAACTTAAGTTAATGCTCAAAGCACCACACTGGGTACTGTTTTAATTGGCCAACCAAAAAAAAAAAAAGATGAATCCATCCTTAGCAGACTATTTTGTCAGTATAAAAAAGTCAGAGTGGACATGTTTTCACAAGCTCCAAAATTTTATATTATGAGAATAACGCTATAAAGGTAATGTTTGTTTCCTTTTCAAGAAAACCTTCAAACGGCGTCCTCTAGGGGTCACTATGGGGGAGTGCTTCGTCGTGACCCTTGTCTGAAGCATACATTGAAAAACACCAATGACATCACTACCGGTGCAACTATTATAAATAGGCACCGGGAGAACACGTCATCCTCTTCTTCATCTTCATTAACTGCTCTGTTTGAAACATACATTATCCGAGTTTGTATACAGCGTTTGCATGAGTGCATTCACCTCTATCGGGAATAGCGATGCATTCTTGGCAACAGTTTCACTTGCGCTTCATTTCTGTGGTAATCTAGCGGTCGGGAAATTTCTCCCTGTCAGTAATTTCCTTTTGTTTATATAGGAAATGTGTCTGTCTGCAGTTTTTTGACAGATGGTTTATATCATATCCTTCTCAGATCAGATCCTTCTCGTCCTGCATCCACAGATTCCAGCATACTAGTTATGCCAACATCGAGGAGTTGCGTGAAAATGGGGGAGATGTTCTCTTAAGATGTAAGGCATTTTTGGATACATCTCGCCTTTTCAATCTTTTCGATATCTCTATCGAGACAGTGGTTGAGAAGTTCAGGGAGGTGAAGGTGTGCTCAGTGGCCTTCGAATCCTTCATTCCATGAAGGTCCAGGTCTGAGCCGTACCAACACAGGGGTCCTGGCCCATCTCGATCTTAGGATCAGAAATGGGCACAGAAGGCTAGTGTCATGGCTCACGCCCTTCCCCACCTGCAGGTAAGGGTAGGAGGAATCACGGGTCAATGGGAGGTAGGCAAGGTAAGAGAGATATGATCCAGACAAGGCATCAGCGCTTTTTAGAGTGATACTTGAGTATCTACTCATTTCCTTCAGGGGGTTATAACATCTGTCTTATCTTCCCCTTCCTTATTCCCTTGTTACCACCATCTCTCCACCTAACCATGGTTAAGTAGAAACTTCCTGCATTAGTTTCCTATTGTAGTGATATTAGCTTTTGCCAACTTAGGGAGGCAAAATAAAGTAGTGATGGGTACTCACATCACCAATGACGTTATGATGTTTGGATCACAAGTTACTTAAAGGGATAGTTCACTCAAAAATGAAAATTATGTCATTAATGACTCACCCTCATATCGTTCAAAACCCAAAAAACCCCCGTTCATCTTCGGAACACAGTTTAAGAAATTTTAGATTTAGTCTGAGAGCTTCCTGTCCCACCATTGAAAACGTATGTACGGTATACTGTCCAGAAAGGTAATAAAAACATCATCAAAGTAGTCCATGTGACATCAGAGGGTCAGTTAGAATTTTTTGAAGCATCGAAAATACATTTTGGTCCAAAAATAGCAAAAACTATGACTTTATTCAGCATTGTCCTCTCTTCCAGGTCTGTTGTGAGTGCGTTCAAAACACTGCAGTTTAGTGATATCCGGTTCACAAATGAATCACTCAATGTAACTGGATCTTCTTGAACCAGTTCACCAAATCGAACTGAATCGTTTGAAAGGGTTCGCATCTCCAATAAGCACTAATCCACAAATTACTTAAGCTGTTAAATTTTCTAATGTAACTGACACTCCCGTAAGGGATAATGTCACGGACAGCCATCTAACGTCCCATGCAACTCCCATGGAAATGGTAGAGATGGTAATTAGTGCTCACCATGGTTCTGACCTGCACGCCCCTTGACATAGTGGCATGGGTATACTGTTCCCCATAGCGACCCCTAGAGGACGCAGTTTGAAGTTCCCTTGAAAGGGAACATCTCAGGTTAATTATGTAACCATGGTTCCCTGAGTAGGGAACAAGACACTGCATCCTCTAACTTTCTGCCATGTTTCAGACGCAAGCTTCAGATGAAGAAGTGGATGACGTGTTCTCCCGGCGCCTATTTATACTATAGTCATACTGGTAGTGACGACATGGGCTATCGCCAGCCAGTGTGTTTTTATGTTTTTGAAAGAAGTCTCTTATGCTCACGAAGGCTGCATTTATTTGATAAAATACAGTTAAAGTAGTAATATTGTAAACTATAATTACAAATTAAATTAACTTTTCTACTTCTAATGTACTTTCAAATGTAATTTATTACTGTGATGCAAAGCAAAATTTTCAGCATCATTACTTCAGTCTTCAGTGTCACATGAACCTTCAGAAATCATTCTGATATGCTAATTTGATACTCAATAAACATTTATTTTCATTAGCAATGTTAAAAACACCTGTGCCCCTTTTTCAGGATTTTCAGGATTATTTGCTGAATAAAGCAAAAAAAAAAAAAAACTTTTTTAAGTCTTTAAATGATAGTCTTTTTTATACATTTTTAATGGATCCTTGCTGAATAAAAGTATTCATTTCTCAACAAAAAAAAAAAAAAAACTTTTAAACCGTAGTGTATTTATTCTCTCTTTTATATCAGAGAGCAAGACCATGGTGAATGAAACCCTAGTAAAGTATGCCAAAATGTGATAGTCTGCTGCATCTTCCACAACTGAGCACTCAGAACAAGCACTCATCTGAACTGTGGCATGCAAATTAATGCAAATGACCTGCACTTAATGCATTTTGCATTTAATTCCTTCAGTTAATCGGATGCTTAAACAATGTAGAAAGTATGTTCTATCAGTGGGTGCACATAAACACTACAATCAGTGGGTGAAATTAATTCTCAGTGCATTTTCCCCTTAATATAGATCATGAATCTGCTCACATGGTACTGTGTCTTGTCAATGCCGATGAGGAAGAGGAGCTCGGCGATGAAGAGGTTGATGCAGAGGTTCTTGTGGATAGTGTTGCGGTCGGTCTGCAGGCCTCGCAGGAAGCAGAAGGTGGAGATGCAGATGGCAAGACACACCAGTGAAATGACGATACCCACCCATGTGATCACAAAGAGGATCAGCTCGTGCATCCTGCCTGGATACTGAGAGAGAACGAGAGATGGATAAGGAAAATGGTATAAACAGATAGGCTGCCTGAGGGAGAGTGACTTATGTAAACCCAGTAAATGTCAAGCTTAAATTGCTGTGTGTTTGTTTGTGTATTTTGTGTGTATAGATATGTTGGTCTTACAGACTGTGCTAGCGGAAAAGTTGTTCATGTGCGAGCTATCTTCACATTTGTTTGTGAGCAGGTGATGAATGTAAAGAATGAATATGTGCACGTGTTCACTTACATCAGGTTCGTGATGTACCATGAGCACGGCAAAGTTGGTTAGATGGCTACAGGAACAAGTTGTGTGTGTGCTGTTGGTTTCCATCAGCCTGCAGCCTTGAGATGACCACTGGCCCGTCATTGAACGCTCAGAGTAGTTCCAGAATGAACAGTTTGGGCTGAAATGATTCTCCAGCTGCAAAGAGAAAGCAACAGAGAGACTGAAAAATATCGGTTTCATTTAGGACTCATGTGCGATCCCTTCATGGCCAGGGGCCATCTAACACTTACTGTACAAACTGATTTTCACTGTATGTCTGAAATAGCAGTTTATGCACTGTAAAGGCAGCACAATTAGATTGAATTATAATCAATATATCTCTCATTGATTCCTGAGTACTGAGACGTGCTACAGAACTGACAAAAGGAATTATGTTTGGATTCATCTGTTCAACATGTTCAGAAGAATTCATGTTTAAGGGGCACAAGCTATTTTCCTGCTGCTTTCATTTGCTCACAAATGTGGGTTGTTCAGTCACAGCAAATATCCATTGTAAATATGTAGACACGTGTACTGTAGCAGTCACTATGATGAATGTATTGATGCTACAGGGTGATGGTTTCAGACTGTTTTCTGCTTGCACAATATCATAAATTCTCCACAGATGTGGCTTGTATTGGAGAGTTGCAAGAAAAAAGCCACTCCTTAAAAAAGGTCACATGCAGTCACAAATGAGCTTTGCCAAAACACACCTTGAAGATTTTCTATTTGAATATACTTTTAAATGTAATTTATTGAGTGATGTAAAGCTGAATTTTCAGCATCATTACTCTAGTCTTCAGTGTCACAAGATCATTCAGAAATCATTATAATATGATGATTTGCTGCTCAAGAAACATTTTATATTAACCACAGTGTTGAAAACAGTTGTTTTGATTCTCGGATGAATAGAAAGTTCAGAAGAACAGCATTTATTTGAATTGTAAGACACTGTTTTTACTATATTTAACTGTAGTGTACATGAAGTACTGAGGTCTGAGGACAGATGATTTTAGGGGGAGTGAGGGATAATAAAAAAAATCATAATGCAAAGAATGATCATTTATACACGATTTTACACAAAATTTGTTCATGTTTCCTGAAGCTAACCCCATGTGTGAAAGGTACTGTTTCCTTGCTTATTTTCTAAATGTAATGTAATGAAATTATAATGTCACTTCTTGCTTGTGTGTGCTTGTGAAAATTTAGTTACCTGTAAATGTCTAAGTGTGAACACCACAGGCTCCGTCAGAAACACTCTACTGGACTCTTTATTGATCGACGCTGCGATGACGTGTGAATTCACTGCCAGGCCCCGCCCACCAGGCCCCGCCTCCATTTCAATCTTCACAGATGCATTTTCAGTGGACAGGAATGAACCCAGATTCTTATAGAGCACAAAGACCACTTTTACCTGGCCTGTACAGAGAAACACAACACAAGAAAGAGGGAGAGAGTTATTGAGTGGCAGAAGGATCTGAATAACAACTAAGAGGAAAAAGGGAGCGGTAGAGTGAGTTGAGTGAAGGTTAAAATGATTTGGACTGGGAGGGGTTGAGTGAGTGATCGGGGGATGAAGGAACTTTAATATGGAGGGCAATGGAACATTCATCCCTTCAGCACTCACTCAATCCATTTCTTCTGTATGAATATTTCATGTGCGTTTGTTTCAATCATACTAATCTCACTTCCCCCGCCCAACCTGCCTCTGATGAGAAGCAGCGAACGTCGATGCGGCTTCAAAAAGAGGCTAAATGCGGGAGTGGTGGAAAAAGCGAAGAGTAGGAGAGCTGATGGCGGGATAAGATGGCTAAGAGATAGAGGGGGCAGGAAGGAGAGAAGCAGGAGAAAAGAAAAGAGTGCCGAGATTGCTCTGTCAGCCTGAAAATGATAGTAATCTAGTCGCCTCTCGGGCTGTTTGATTAAGAGTGCCGTTAAGAAACCATCAGGGAAGAAATGGTCTCAGCGCTTTTGTTAATCTGATTAGGTTTATTATTATCAACCAATAACCGGGTAAACCGAAGTGGAAATTTTGCTAAGCTTCAGTGAAATTGCACAGGGTCAAGTTGTGGATTGTGAAGGTTGGGACAGGAAGAGAGCATGCGAGCTGTCACTGACCGTTTCGGCTGTATTGTTTGAAGGTGGAAGCCGAGAGCTGGATACTGCTTTCACTGGGACCATTCTGCGGGAACGACAAATCCTGAGACTCTGTCTCCGTGTTCAACACACGTACCTCTAGATCTGAAGGCACACAAAAACACACTTTGAAAGTCTGAACTGTAATAACAAAGCAAAAAGAATATAAACTATGCAATACAGTTTTTAGCAATACTGTTCCATGTGAAGCAGCACACCTGTTTTTTAACATTGAAAATTATAAGAATTGTTACTTGAGCAGCAAATCACTGGAGTATTGATTCTGAAAATTCAGACTGGCCATCAAAAATAGAAAAATTATTATTTAAAGTAGATATAGTAATAGTAATAAAATCCCAATTTTGTCATTTTTTATCAAATAAATGCAGCCTTATTGAGCATGAGACTTTTCAAAAAAATGAAAAAAGATCTATTTGACCCCAAACTTTTGGTGTCAACAGTGGTGTATATTTATTTAAAAATCAGAGCGTTTTTTTTTTTTTTTTTTTTAATGGCATTGCTGTGAAAACCTTCTTTGGTACTTGTATTTTTAAAGGGGACATCGGATAACTATTATCATTAATTTTTTTACATTTAGTTTTTGGTGTGACTGCCAGCTCAGAAAAGCTAAAAAGAAATCAAGCAGCCAATTTGTTATGGGCTGTCTGTAACTGTGTCATCCAGCGAGCTATTTCAATTTGCAGACGGTTTCTAAATAGATAGTGATAATAATAGATTTGAATAAGACCATCTCCGAGCCATATAAGCCCCTTTCACACTGCGATTCTGGCAAATACACGGGTAAAGTGTTCCGGCAATTGCTCCCGGGTCACTAGATTTTGCACTTTCACACTGCCAGTGATTACCCGGGATATGTGCGTGCTTTCACACACAACCCGTAAAGGTCCCGCCCGTAACGACACGTGACATCAGGGCGTGATGTGTAATGTATGAGTCGAAAATGTTAGGCACGTTATACTTTCACTGAAGCAAGCGAATGATCTCGGCGTCAGCGCGGAAAGTGAGGAACTAACAGATCTCTGCTTCATTACAGTTTGCACATATTTTTTTGTCGCGAACGTTGATCTTCCTTCAAAACAGCCGGTAAAAGAATCGCGCGATAACGCACGTCATCACTTCGACACGGCATTAGATCTGGCTTTTGTTCACACAGCGCTCGTCCCGGATTGAACCCGGCAATGTTACTAGGTCCCCGACCCGGGTTCAATGCCGGAATCAATCGCGGGAAGTGATTGCTTTCACACAGAAGGCGACCCGGCAATGTTCCGGCAATGTTCCAGCAATTTGCCGGGTCCGACGTGCAGTGTGAAAGGGGCTATACAGAGTCCAAGACAGCATTTCACATGTCTCGTGGAAGTGAGGGGTGAGTTAGGAGTGGGGTGAGCAGTAGCTAATTATCATTTAAAGAGACATGCTCTTCACGGCTCGCTGTGAACAGAGCTGTTTTTGACAAGATAAAAAGGGTGTTGTTTTACACGACCACTGAGGAATTGTAACCAAAGTATGTTAAAGAAATTTCATGAGGACTCTAAAGTATCATACAAACTTGTGGATAATGGGCATCAGATGTCCCTTATACTGTACTGTCACGAACCATCAATAATTATTAGTTTCTCCTCAACACAAACTCACCGACATTTGCAGCGTGGTCTGAGAAGTGATTATTGTACATGTTATTGGCCAACAGGAAGGCTCCTTTCTCCATGACGTCCAGTAGCATGGTGGCTGTGTGCGCCTGCTCCGTACTGTTCATGTCCTGCCATGATTCTAAAGCCTCAGCACGCAAAAGATTATCCACAGTCTGCACAACCGCCTGCACACACATACATACATGTACACTTCATTATAATTACACTCGAAATCAAAGATGATAAAATATGAATCTCTGTGAATGTTCCATCTGTGAATCTTACGTAATGGCTGAATTTTATTTCTACTAAGGAGCAACATCTTATAGGCCATTATAAATTATGTCTCTATTTTGTTTCTATGTTTTGCTAACTAGGATTTACACAAGCTCCAGTCTGGATCCAGAACACATGAAAAGAGATGATGCTGACCCTCAGAGGACCCCAGATGATCCTAACCTTGAATCAACAAACAGAACTAACAATTATTGCTACATGTGTGACTGCATCATATAATAACTATTAATTAATAATATTGATAGTTCATCGTCTAGCTGACTACGTCTTGTATTATTATTATTTTTTTTTTTTTTTCTAAAATCCTGTCAAACGTGCACAAACTACTAGCTACTACTAAATATTGTAGAAACATAATTTTCTGTAAAGTTGCTTTGTTACGATTTGTATTGTAAAAAGCGCTATACAAATAAACTTGAACTGAATTGAAAAAATGACAAGAGCACTAAAAGAAAGCCTTGGGCAAGATGTAAGGTATCATCATTGCTAGAAATCTCCTTCCCTCTTTCTCTCTCTCTCTCTCTCTCTCTCTCTCTCTCTCTCTCTATCACACACACACACAACAAACCAGCTGCAGTTAAAATTCCTCTGAGGTAGGCATATGCAATAAAAAATATGGATGGCACTTTCTATGACGCCTGTATATGTTATGCATTATGAATGCAGTCATAATGCCATACTGTAATGCATTATATCTTTTAATGAAAAGTAACCACCAATATAATATATTATAATACTTCATGGTACTATGTTAAAAGACCTTATAAAACCAAAACGAGAGTTTAATTTTAATAGATATTTTACATTGCAATTTTTTCCTGTTGCACCATATATTTTACCTAATCTTTTTTTTTTTTTAATCAAAAGAATGATAAATAATACCACCTATAACCAACTAGAAAGCAGCAAATCAGAAGTATTACCCAATAATAATTTTTATTTAAAAATGTTATTTGAATTGAAACTCTGCATTTAATTTCATATCTTTATAAGGCATCGTATATACAGGCTTCCCAGAAAATAAATTTAAAAAAGTGTGGGATAGGAATCAAGCATAGGTATGTGTGTGCAGTAACATGGAGGATAAGAAGAGATACAAGAGTTGAAGTGTGTCTGTGAACTCATAAAGATAACACTGTACAATACCTGAACATAAGCCCGGCAGGTCCTCTCTCTCTTCTGCCACTACAAGACACAATGAAACAGCTTTCATGCAGTAGAGTCTTGCAGATTCAATCTGACTTTTAGTCAATTTCGAATGCAATTTACACAATAATACTACTGTACTTCTACTTCTACTTCCACTACTACTACTAAGGCATCTACTATAATTAATTTGTATGCTTAAAACATTCTCGCAGAAATAATCCAGCTCTTTTTCATCTATCAATATATACATACACTCACTGGCCACTTTATTAGTACTTTATTAGTGCTAGTACCAGGTTGGACCCCCTTTTGCCTTCAGAACTGCCTTAATTCTTCATGGCATAGATTCAACAAGGTGTTGGAAACATTCCTCAGAGATTTTGCTCTATATTAACATGATAGCATCACGCAGTTGCTGCAGATTTTTCGGCTGCACATTCTTGATGTGAAACTCCCGTTCAACCACATCCCAAAGCTGCTCTATTGGATTGAGATCTGGTGACTGTGGAGGGCATTTGAGTAAACTGATCTCATTGTCATGATCAAGAAACCAGTCGGAGATGATTTGAGCTTTGTGACATGGCGCATTATCCTGCTGGAAGTATCCATCAGAAGATGGGTACATGGTGGTCGTAAAGAGATGGACATGGTCAGCAACAATGCTCAGGTAGGCTGTGGGGTTTAAACAATGCTCAATTGGTTCTAAGGGGCACAAAGTGTGCCAAGAAAACATCCCCCACACCATTAAACCACCACCAGCCTGAACCGTTGAGACAAGGCAGGATGGATCCATGCTTTCATTGTTTTTTATGCCAAATTCTGACTCTACCATCTGAATGTAGCAGCAGAAATCGAGACTCATCAGACCAGGCAACATTTTTACAATCTTCTATTGTCCAATTTTGGTGAGTCTGTGTGAATTGTAGCCTCCTTTCCTATTCTTAGCTGACAGGAGCAGCACCCGGTGTGGTCTTCTGCTGCTGTAGCCCATCTGCTTCAGGGTTCGACATGTTGTGCATTCAGAGATGGTATTCTGCTTACCTTGGTTGTAACGAGTGGTTATTTGAGTAACTGTTGCCTTTCTATCATCTCTAACAAGTCTGCATATTCTCCTCTGACCTCTGACATCAACAATGCATTTTTGTCCACACAACTGCTGCTCACTGGATATTTTCTCTTTTTCAAGGCTGTGAGCTTAGAGGGTATTTCTGTGCACACTGATGTGGCAGCAAACAAAACATGAAGGGTTTGTTTAAAGGGCAAATGTGTGTGAGTGTGTGTGCGTGCATGTGTCACCTTATTGTAGTTCTTGGCTGCCGATTCCTTATTCCCAGGTCTGAGTGCTTGCAGCTGTGCGTCTAATATATCCAATAGCTGCTCGATGAGTCTGACAGAGGAACTGACATCACCAGCATGAATGTGACCCTGCGTGTGGTTCACCAGCTCCGCGGCGATGTTTGCAGCATTCTCTCCGCTTTTTATCTACACAGTGAATACACACACACACACATACACAATCTGGTCTCTAAAGCTCAATCCCCTGCCGTGCACTGTGGGGTGTGAGCTGGGGGTTTCTGGGTTTAAGCTGCTAGATGCACAGACAAAAGACAAAATCTTTAATGACACTCTAAATCAAGCTATTACAAAAAAAACTAAAGCATGAAACATGATAAAAAATTACTCATTTGATTTGAAAGCCGACACATAGTCTGTAATTGCCCTGCATCAAATGTGTCACTTGACATTTAGAAAAAGAAAAAAAAACATATTCCATTGTGTTTAAGGTATGCTATGGTATAACCACTCTTTGTGGTGTTCAAAAAACATGGTGTTATAATAGTATGTCAAAACAACAACAAAAACTCAATACCATTGTACGCTGTAACTGAACATTTTAATTTAATGTGAATTATTAGATTTTGTTTCAACCTTTGAATAAGGCAATTTATTTACTTAGGCCTTTTACATTTGACAGTTATCTTTTGAGTCCTTAATTATGTTCTGTAAAGACAATAGTGAAAAACACATTTATGTCAAATCTGCATAATGTCTAAGGAACTAATAAAGAAAACACGGTTAGTGGCAGTTTCCTAAAAAATGCAGAATGATAATAATCTGTGATCGCTAGCATTACTTTGGTCAACAATAGCCCCAACAGCTGGGTTAAACTGTTTCCAACCATGTTTGTAGTCTGAGAAGTCCAAATGTTGCTGTGTTGATCTCTACAAGTCAAGCATCACAACTTAAAGGTAGGGTAGGTGATTATGGAAAGGCTAGCAGTACCAGACTAGCCTTGAAAGCATAAGATCCCACCTTCCCTGCAAATCACTCTCCAAATCCACGCATCCTCAAAAAAAAACATAAATTTGCCTTCCACAGATCTAAATATATATAAATATATTTAGACCACCTAACTTTTTTTTTTTTTTAACTTTTGAAACAAATCACCTACACTACCTTTACTGACTTTAGATGGAAAAAAACGACTCTGTTATTGTCTTCCTGCATCATTGACAAACTATTTTCCTCTTTGACTCTGTAAAGTTGCTTTGACACAATCTGTATTTTATAAAGCGCTATACAAATAAATGTGACTTGACTTTAAGGGATACTTGAATGCAGTGGCGGTTTCTCCATTAGGGCAATTGGGCGACGCACCACCAAAGTGCTAAAGGGAGAGACTTTTTTTCTTTCACATTCAAATACAGTGTTACGCTAGCTTTTACTATAATCTAGACTATATGTGCTGCCTCTAAATAGTCCAATCAATGTCGAGTTGCGTTTCGTGTAGAACCGCCCCTTTTTGGGCGATTCCTGTCAGACTGAGAATCGCCCCGAGTTCTCTCATTGACTTCCATTCAAAGATCATTTCATCTCAATGAGTTCAGGGAGGGCTCGCACTAACGTGCTTTCATCATCATGCATAACCTTAACTTGTGCAAAGATTGATGGGAACAGTGGCATTCAATAATATAAAAAAACTATTTAGAATTTTAACAAGAAGAAAAAAAAACTGCTTTAATATCTTTATCAAATGTGAAAAAAATTCTTGAATGTTTGCACACAAACCAGTACATTTAGGACACACTTTCTCAGCTTCAGTTGTATTTTTATGGAGCCCCGTACATGACATGCAGGAAAAAATATTAGGCTAAATCGTGTTCACGATTTACTAATTCGTTCCCTCAATGTACTAAAACGTGCACACGATTACTATTGCGTTCCCTCGATTTACTATTTCGTTCACTCAATTTATAAATTGTGCGCACGATTTACTAATCAGTTCCCTCGATTTGCTAAATCGTGCGCACGATTTAGCAAATCAAGGGAACACAATAGTAAATCGAGGGAACGCAATAGTAATCGTGTGCATTAATTTAAATTTGTAACTTATTTCAGTTAGTATTTCTGAAACATTTCTAATTATCATACAGTACGGTTTTTTTATTTATTTTTATTTATTAATTTTTTTACGGAATATCTACATTTGATTTTATTTTAGTTTTATTTCAATTATAATTTTTTTTTTTTAAACAGGATAATAACCCTACTCTGCATATCCTGTATATTTTTACCAAGGATGTTAGGTAAAAATGGCTGAAGTTTATTTTTAACAAGTCTCTGATCAACCCAGTCTGATCTTATCAGTTTAAGCTGGACTGTGTTGTGAATCTGTCACAATGTTATTGAGCCTGTTATAAAAATAAAGGGAAGCACAAAATATATTAGGCATCTGTGTACAAAACAAAAACAAAAAAAAACAAACAACAACAAAAAACTAAAACAAATGAAGCTAAGCAAAAACAAAGTTTAAGAAAGTCTTAAAGTCACAGAAGTCTAAAAAAACTAAAGTAAGAATAAAGTAAAAAAGCCCGCTGAAAAAAGTGATATGATGACTAAAACTGTTTTATAAAATGAAAAAGTTTTGTAATATGTGAAAATCAGAACATTGGTGTTAGTTCAGTGTGATTATCGCCTGAGATACCTTTAAACTCTTTCTTAGAAATGGATAGAATAGAGAGATTTTGTTCCAAATCATGTCAAAAGAATGACCTGCGTGTGGTAATGTGAGCTGAGGCCGGATTGATAATAGCTGAGGTAGCAGACAGAGCAGGACAGAGAACGGGGGGTCAGAGCAAGTAAAAAGCAACTTTTTAGTGGCCTCACCTTCTGGGCCACCTGGTTGACCCAAGGCGAGGTGCAGTTACTTAGATCAGGGCCACGAGGATTCCACAGCACAGGAGAGGACAGACACTGAAAGGATGCGATGCCTGAAAACAGAAAAGATGTAAGGAGGGAGAGAGATAGAGAAAGACAGAAACCTTGGGTTTTAAAGTCTTTTATATTATACACACACACACGTACACACAGTACCAGTCAGGATAAAAACTACAGTACAAGATTACGCTCATAATTATCATTGGGTCCACAAATAAATATTTTCAAAAAAAAATGTCTATTTATGTTACACTACTGTGTTGATAAACAAACATGAACATGATGATGAAAATAGGCAGTCTTTAATAAAGAAGCTAAATCCATACAGAGGAAAGGCTTTCAACACATGTTTCATCAAGAAGACCCGACAACAATGAACAGAAAGAGACCAACTTAAATACACCAGCAGACAATGCTAAAAAAATTGAAACACACCTGAAAAAAATGACACAACTATCTCAATGAAAGGAAATGGTTCAAAAGGAAAACAAAGTCCAAACTGAATGATACGCTGATAGATCACCCCCAATCCCGGATGGCGCAACCTCAGGCCATATAGAGAAGGATGTGAGGTGGCAAGGAGGATGAGGAGATGGCGAAAGGGATGGCAAAGGGTCAAATTTGTGACAGAGAGATGCAGGAGGAGGATTGGAAGCAGGATGACAAACAAAATCCAGGGAAGTACAGGTGGAGGAGATGACTAGAGAGGAGCGTTGAGCAGTATTGAGTAGGTGAAGATCCATTCCACAGACAGGACTGCGCTCCATGGCTGCACCACTGGGGGGAGGAGCCAAGGTGTGGTGGGAACACACACTTCCTTGGGGACGAACAGAGGCGATGACAGCAATGGAGGTGGATGCCGAGGATCCAGGCACCTGATATGTAGGTAAGGATACAGAGGCTAGAGAGTAAGCTGGTGCGACCGAGGTGGAGGCGGAGCCTGAGGGAGTCCACAGCAGAGGCGTGGTAAAGGCCGACCCAGGTGGAGCCGACTGACTGAGAGACCTCAGCAAGGCCAAATGGCTGAGGGGGGATGAAGATGACAGGACAGCATAGTGGCTAAGGACTGAGGAGACTGAAGAAATTGACAAGATTCAAGCAAAAATAAAAAAGTCTCTTAAAGCAGCTTGGAGAAATCCATAAAAGGAAAGTCCAAACAAAAGGAAGCCTTGCAACACATATAACATCGACAAGACCCGATAACAGTGAACAGAAAGAGACCAAAGAAAGAGATACACCAGCAGACAAGGCTAATTAACGACACACCTGGACAGAATGACACAACTGAACAGAAATTGTGCAAAAGGAAAACAAAGTCCAAACTGAATGATATGGTGAAAATGGGTCTACATATATAGTTTTTTAAATCAATCTATCTATCTATAGATCGATTGATTGTGGCAAAAATGGGTAAGTTAAAGTGGCAAGATAAAAAAAAAACAATGAACAAATGTCCAGACTATCCCAGGATGCGCCTTATTAAGGTGGATGAGAATAACTAATGCTGTAATAAAGGCAAAGTGAGGCGACACTAAAGAAGCACACATTAAGACAGTCCTGATTTATTTCTCCTTTTTCTGGAGGCACTACATAATTTTCATGCCTCCATTTCGGTATTTAATAGTTTTCAAGTTTTTTACCCAAGTCTTTATATTTTCATAAAAAAAAAAATAAAGAAAGAGTTGACAAAACGTTTGACTGATAAAGTATAAAAAGTCAAAATCACTTAAATTCTTCATTAAAATAATACAACAAAATAAAATGAAAAGCTTTATAATGTAAAGAAATAAGGCAAATATATACTAAGCACATATATAACACACACACACACACACACACACACATATATATATATATATATATATAACATCTCATATAAATATCGTAGTATGTAATGATTTTATCTATAATATGAATAATAAATATTCAAAAATATTCTACATTTTGCAGTTCAATATGCTCAATCGTTTTTTTTTTTTTTTCACTTACCTCCTTGGAGAAAACAAAATACTGATATATACACAAACAAATTAATAGCAAAGATACTACAAACCAACAGACTGATTTTATTCTGAACTCAGTGCTAGAGAATAAGAAAGAAAGAACAGGGCTGCTCATATCTTCTCTGTGAAAGCTTCCGCGAAACACACTTTTTTTCACGGAAGCACACTTTTTTCACACAGCAAACTCATTCTGTGGAAATGAGTTTGCTGACACAGGAACGCCATCGCACACTCTTGCACACACTTGTAAGATCACACACCTGGCCATCCCATCAGTGCCTCTGAAGGCTGAGAAAACACCTCAAGGGAGTTTCTGCCACAATTTTCAGTTAAGTTGGGCTGTTTAGTTAGCCGAGTTCACACAGAACAGCATGCTGGGATAAAAAAAAAAAAACCCGGCAGGCCTTATCAGCAACCACAATACAAATAGCTCCAAAGAAGAAAGGCAGAAAGAGCAACAGAGAAAGGAAAAGCTATAGAGGAGTAAAGCAGTACTACAGTGAGATCAGAGCCACTTGGAGATTTCCTTCCCTCACATTCTCTCTCGCTCTCTCAGCTGCTGTCTGCTTTTCTCTCTCCACTCCTTTATCCACAATAGATTGGCTTTGAAGGATCTGCCAGGATTCACCAATTAAAGCCGCTGATAATTTAACTTCATTTCAGTAAAGGAAAAAAGGTGACAGGAGAAAGACAGTGTTTTGTCGGTGGCTGGGAGAGAGAGATGTTAACAGAGGAAGGAAACGCTTTTCTACCATGAAAAGAAAGAGATATTTGATGCAGCGATTAGATGGGGGGTGTGGGGGGGGGGGGGTTGTCTTGTGGCTGTCTAGTGGCTAATTTTTTGCAGGGCTAAGCCATGCTGAGTTTGAAGATCACTTCTTTATTTGCAAAGGACTGCCTTTTAACTATGACTCACAAGAGGACTTGCCAGCCGGAGATAACATAGAGATGAGAAGGAAAAGCAAACAAGGTCTCCACACTAAGAAATTGGCGTGTACACATAAATGAACCCAGTAACGTATACAAAACTGACAAACCAAACACAACAGGCAATTCTATGAAAAGCTGTCTCAACAAACATTGTGTGACCTTTATGTCATAAACATCACACACCATGTAAAGTTGTGATTCCCTCTGCCACTACATCATGTTGTAATCAAGCGAAACAGCCTAAAATGGCAAGCAGCACTGACTTTTTGTTTTTTATAATGTTTACACCCCGGTATCTGTGCAGCTTTCAGATGACAGAATTTTTGTATCAAATTTCCAGCAAAAATAACTATAATGTGATATATACTGTTACCATAATGTAAAATTAGTAATACCATGAGGATTTTAATCATATTACCCATCCCTTGTGTCAATAGATAAATTGTTTAACTGCTACAGCAGTCAGAGTTCTTGAACTTGCAAGTTGCGATTTTGATTTCTTAATTCAAAATCATCACTTCAAAAATGTCTATAATAATAATTATAATAATAATCTTTTATTAAACATTCACCCCATTATCGTCACTCACCCAGTGATCCTTTAGGGCATGGCCTCTCTACAGTCTCTCCCCTCTGAGTGGCAGGCCATTGCACCCCTCGGGCTACTCTGGCTTCACACACTTGGAGCTCAGGGCCCTGTGGTGAGACTTGCAGAGGTCTGCGAGTCACCGGCACAGTGGCAGTTATAGGTCGCAGATCTGGTGCCTTGTTGATGGCCCCTATCGGGTGAGCAGTTGCGGGCAGAGGTCGCATGGTTGAGGGTATGGAGCTGGAAGTGACAGGTCTTGCTGCTGTGGTTGTGCTGCTGCTCATCTGATTGGTGGCGAGTGGACCTGTGAGCAAGAGAGAAGGACATACAGGAATCCAAAGAAAATTGAAACCAAGGCAAAAAAGGTGTAAGTGGCAGAGAAGCAGATTCAGAACACCTACAGAGTCAACAAGAATGTTGGTGGATGTTTGGACGAAGAAGAAAAAAGAAGACTGGAAAATAGTAGAAATGTGTCTTGCGATAGGAATATGATAAAGTTGGTAAGAAGATAACTAAAGCAGCAGGAGCATTTGCTAGTATTTAACCTGTTAACCAGACCCCCCATTATGGTACTCACAGCTGAAAGTGCCCTACCTAATTTAAAATTGCAACAGTTCCTTGCTTCAGTGTGTTACACACATAATTTTGTGTGTTTTTGGAAAGAACATGTGTTTTTGGAAAGAAGACCCTTTGGGCTTTAATTTTTATCAACCAGTGTTGATAATGCTCAAAAATATTAAAAGTTACAGACACTGAAGTGCCTTGAAAAAATTGTACCACATTGAATGTTTTTTTAATTTGATATAAAAATACTTGAAATCAGTCCTGGAGCAATCTAGAAAAGTAATGGGTTGAAAGTCACATGTCTCATGTGTTTCTATTTCAAATCTGAAGAAGATACCATGAAAAATGAGATTCCTGCATTTTTCTGATACTATGTCTAGTCCCCCCATCACCCCCCCCCCCCCCCCAAAAAAAAATATACCAACTGTATTGAAGAGTTCTACAAACTATTTTAGTAATTAAACATACCACTGCATAGTTTTATAAACGTAGAGATCATATAAGTGATTTATTTAAGCACTAGAAAAATACAATAAGAATAATTTGAGTAATAAAAATAAATAAGAAAAATAAAAAAGATTTAACTATGTATGCAAATTACAGAACATCCTGAGATTGCTAGAAATGCAGCCATCAAAAGCCGTCACGAGAGAGCACCAGAATTCAAATAAACAATCTTCTGCCTATTTTTAACTTTTTTTAATGGATCATCTCATTCTGTTTGTGACACTGTACACTACAAAACCATGCTGTTTTTTACTACAAAGACGCAGTTTTCTGAGCGAGAGTTATTCCATAATGGACACAAACAATGCTGTTCCCGAAGAACTGAAATGTAAACAAAGGACTTATCATCCATATTACAATGTTATTGCTTCGTTGGACTAAATGTGCTCTATGAGATGTCGTTTAGTGGACCCTTACCTTTCTAACTAAACCGGGATTTACAGCTGTAGATGTGTTTATGACTCGCTATTATGATGAATCTGGTATGTACTGCATTTTCATTCTTCATGTTTTGATGTGTACTGCTTACACAAATGTAGCAAATACATTCTTTATAAGCTTTCCATTGAAAAACAGCGATCTGTCATCGATGCTTGAAGGTTTAGATATTTTTAATGATACATAGTTTGTCAAGATTAATTTTGTTCCATTTAATTTAATCTATTCGTAAACATTGACATGTGCAAACAAAGAGAGTTCAGTGCGCCCACGTGCAGGTGCGGGTTAACAGGTTAATGCATGACTATACGTTCACACAGTCCCCCTGAGAACTAGATAGAGTGAAATACAGCAGGAGAAAGAGAGGGAGAAAGACAAACAGAGAATGTTCATTGCAAGAAGAAGAGAATGAATAATTGATTAGAAATCTTTTTCTGATCTGACAAAACACTAATGACCACTGCTAATTAAACCATAAAGACAATGTATTGAAGACACAGAGGGGAACACTAACAGAACGTTGACACTTAACAGATGAAACTGTCTGTTAGCCTCTGCCTCCCACTGATTTCGCTCTTTTTCTGTCACTTACCAGCAGTTGGATCTGGTGGGCCAAACTCTAGAGGGTAGCGCAACACATTGTAGTTATTCCAGATATAAAGTTGATTGTCTCGTGGGTTGTAATCCACAGAGGACACATACTGGTAGGGGTTTGGGAAGGGGATGTGGACAGGCTCTTCCCGTGCTTGGTTGGTGTTGTACGCATACAGCACCAGATCCCCACCTGCTTCGCTATCATCGTCTTGATAAACAGAGCGGACAGCGTATAGAACACCACACGCTATGAAAGCATTGGACGCCAGTCGCTTATCAAAGCTAGTCTCCCAGGTTCCCTCGAAGCGCAGGGTGTAGGGGTTAATCTAAAATATAGCAAGAGAATAGGGATTAGACTTTGTTTGTGTTCAAATGGTACAACACAATATAACCTGATTACTCAAAAGTCCTGGAAAATGGAGCTCCTTAAAATGTAATGGAAATTCCGATCCGATCTTAGCTGAAATCCAATAGCTTTAAATTGCACTGTTCAGTGACACTGACCTGGCTGACCACCAGTCGTCCGTTGTTGGCCTCGGTAGCATAGATGACCCATAAACCATTTTCATCCACTGCAAGGTCAATATCAGACTTGCCACCCCAGCGGTATGGTGAGGTGTCATGATAGTTGGCATTATTGACTATGGCTTCTCCACTCTTTATACGTGTGCGCAAGTCATATTTAACAATGTTGCGTGTGCGTTCCTTGTTGTAAAAAACAGCACCATCATAAACGACAAAGCCTGTTCCATCCACACGATTTGGCAGCCTGTGGAAGAATAGTGATACTTCAGATGACCTGCCATAAATGTAACTCTCGGCTATATTTTAGACAGATTATGACCTGAAACTAAATCAGGATTCTACACTCTTATATACATGCAAAGGCACGATACCTAGATGATACCTCAGTATGGTAATTAGAAAAATCTTTAATTTAACATCAAGAAGAAACTCAAGAACCCTACCTAAGAACTCGAGAATCATATAAAAAAAGATGTTAAATCTAAGTTTTGAAAAAAAATATTTATTTTGTAGATTGTACACAGGGATGTTTACTGATTCTAGACCCAAGCTGTGGTTCTCACTCACTTGTAAGTAGTCGTGGCTCGATTCTGCTTGAAGTCTTCCCATGAAGCATACTCGTACAGCATATCCGTGCGGTACGGAGTCCAGGGCATGACATAAAGACGGTCACCAGACTGCAGGGGATCCTTACACCATGCCCCCGACTGATGCTCCGCCTCCTGCAGCAAACTTGCTGCCTGCACACTTAATAGAGTCCCAGGACATACAAAGACTGGAGATATAGGGGACAGAGAAAGAAAGAGAAAGAGAGAGAAAGAAAAATAGAGGGAGAGATGAAATAACAAGGAGGGGACAGTAAGAATGCACAGAATGATGGTGTGATAGGATTAAAAAGAGGAGAATTTGATGGGAAGACAAATGGAGAGATGAAGGATAAAGAAAGAAGGGGAATTGGTGGGAGGCAGTGAGGGATGATAATATAAAAGAGAATGAGGCAGCAAGAAAGAGGAAGAGAGAGGGAGAGAGAAATGGGAGAGAGGACATGAGATAAATGACCATTCTTCTAATGAAAGAGTGTTAATGTTCATTAGTTAAGTATCTGCACACTGGACTAGAGGCTGCTGAGGGGAGATGACAAAATCCTTGCTGCTGGTGCTCATATATTGCTGAGAATCATTTTTTTAAACCCTGCCCCACTTCAACTTCACTACTGGAAAATCACCAGAATCTGATGCTAGCTGATTTTACATTGTTTCTAAATTGAATTATTATTTATGGTCATTAACTGGTCTGAGCTGGCCTAGACGGTTTGACTAGACTTGACTAGACTTCTAGCTGGTGTACCTGGTTTCAAGCATATTGGTCAAGTTGGTTTAGTGCTGGTAGACCACTTTTGAATCGCAGCAAGCCAGTTACCCTATTCCACATACCAGCAGAGAAACAAGGTTTTGATGCTAAATGATTTCAAATTGTTCAAGCTGGATCATGTTGGTCAAAACAGGTCTAGATGTTCAGCACAGTGTTTCCAAACCCTAGACGTAGAGTATCTCAGACAGTGTCCTTTATCTAACACACTAGTTTTAGGTCTTGGAGTCTCTGCTAACAAGCTGATGAATTGAATTAGGTGTATTGGACTACAGAGACCTACAAAATGGGGTAGCCCAGGAACAGACTTGGGAAATAGTGCTCTACCAATGGCACCATCACCCTGATGGATCTGGTTTCAACTTGGAAGATCATCTTGGAAAAGCAAGTTAGACATGGTAGACCAGGGGTGTAAAACTCAGTTCCTGGAGGGCCACAGGCCTGCAGAGTTTAGCTTCAACCTTAATTACATTTATGTGATTCATTTATGTGATCAAGTCCTTAAGGCTTATTTGAAAACTACATGGTATGTCTGTTGGAGCAGCGTTGGAACTAAACTCAGCAGAGCTGTGGCCCTCCAGGGACTGAGCTTTGCACCCCTGTGGTAGAGCATTTTATTTCTGCAACAAACCAGCTTGACCATCTTAGCTGGCATGGCACTGAATTTCCAGCATGGTTTTCTTACATCAACGGCCATGTCCCAAATGGTACCTCCTTTGAGTATACACATGAACATATGGGCTGTTTGGTAATAGTCCACTGGGAAGTCCACACAAGTGCATGCAGGCTCTGCAAATGTATGCATCGAGGGCACCTAGCTACCACAAAGGGAGCAATCATGATGACCTTTTTAAAATTTAAAATGAACAATGGGATACCCTATTATTTCTAGGAAACTCATTTCTAGGACCACAATACAACACGTCCACATTAACTGTGCCATTTGAGACAGGGTTTCTATATGAAGTTGGTATATTTTTCTCCGAAAAAAATCCCTGGTGTAATGTCAATATGTGTTTATGTTTGTTTACTGTTGAATAATGACAGATGTTATGATGCCAGTCATGTATGAAAACAACTGCAGTGCCCAACTTTTATCTACTAGGTGTACTTGATCAAGAGACACACTCATACACACACAATCTCGATCTCTGTACTATGAAGGAGGTCATTCACCTGGGATTGGTGTGAATTAGCTGGCTGACGCAGTTTCTCACTCCCAAACTGAGAAGGCATGGGGACCTGAAAGAATCTATCTACTGCCGGGGGGTATAGGAATATAGAGCTGAAGGTGTCCATGAAAAGAGAAAGCAGACATCATCAGCACTATGCCGTAACAGGAGACAGCTGTGAGCATGTGTGGATGGTGAGAACATCTCAGGGGGAAAAATAAGCTAGTGGGGTTTTTCCTGCCATGGGCAATGCCAATACTTACTGCTGCTTCATACACACACATATACGCCAAAATGAGTGAAGCCAAACTGAAAGGCTTTTTATATTTAGTAAATGATACACCAGCACAGAGAAACACACATCCATGAACACCATATTAGTGATAATTGTTATAAATTGGTTGATAGCTATAGAAATCCCTTCAAGTTAAGATAACTGAGTTATGAATCTATCAAGTGCTAGATCAGTGCTTCCCAACCCTGTTCCCAAAAATGGACCGATAGCACACATTTTGGATGTCTCCCTAATCCATTTGTGAGTCTCTAAAGAGCCAATAAGTTGAACTGAGTGTATTTTTTCTGAAAATGTGTACTGTTGGTGTGTCTCCAGGAAGAGGTTGTGAAACACTGGTTTAGATAGCTAGTCAAGATTTGGTTATTAATTAGCTGGACTGCCAGTCGGAAGGCCTGCTTTAGCTTTGGTAGACTATATTGGTCAAGATGATAAACGACCTGCAATCTTAGGTGGGCAAGCTGGTTTTTGTAGCATTGTAACTAGTTTCATTAGACTTTCACACATGTGCTGGTGATACCAAGAGCCTAGCTCAACCATTTTGTTCAATCAAATTTACCAGAAACAAAATGTTCATGCAGCTTCACTAGCAAAGTTCTGCTGCTAAACAGTATTACTGTGCTTATCCTTTCACCAGCACAAACTAGCATAACCCAGCTTACTTTGGGCCTTTAGGCAGCAAAGTTGCTTAAATTACACTGTTTTTCTACAGGCTTGTTTATGAGAGACAGTCTGACAATTTCTTAACAAGTACAGAAGCAAACCATTTGCATACTCATTTAGACTAATTATATCATTTGTCACTGACAAATGACAGAGGAATAAAAAAATCTCCCATCATCCAATGACAAACACTATCTCTGAACTAAAGAATATTAATAGACTCATCTAAGAACAGGAAGGCAGTGCTTTCCTGAGAGGAACAGCAACTCACTGTATTGACCTGTTCTATATGGGTGACCCATAAAACAAAGAACCAGCACCCTGAGTTTTAAAAGAAATTGGGACAAATGCAACACACCACCAGACGCACACACTTTCCCCAAACAGTCATACGTATGTTCACTGAACAAATAGGCTAGGATGGGACTTTCCTATTGAGCTTAAGTAATGTTTGAGCCTCGCATCCTGGGCTGAAATCTCCATTCCATGTCACAGGATTTAAGCTTTATTTATACAGTATTAATACAAGGGGCTGTTTTCTAGGTTACACTTAGAAAATCTCCCGGAAGCCCATCCAAGTATCTGATCAACTACACGAAGGCCAATATAAGCAGCTCACCTACAAACACACACTCACAAATGCTGCACTGACCCCAGCTGCTTCGCTGTCAATGCTCAAGCGATTTCTGTCCGCAAACAGCTCAGCGTGGCCTAATTTAAGATAAAGACTATGGCTTTCTATTTCTTGATGATACTAGGAATGTAAAGAAGGGCTTATTGCAGTGAATATCATAATTACAGAGGCTCGAGATAGGAATGAGTATATGGGACTTTTCAGTCCACAGAAACACACTTCTACACACACAGTGTAACCTGGGAGAATTCATTAAACCTGACCTGTGCTCTCTGGAAGATCAGTTCCCTACTGTGTATTGGGCTCTGGCTTTCTAAAACAAGAATTTTTATAACACAGTCCTACCAAACTATTGGAAAAATGGCCAACATACAGTATACAATTATCCTTGTCAATCTACAACAGGCTGAGGTCACTTAACCACTCTCACCTCAATATCTTGTGGTGTTCACTGCAAAAACAATGTCCTGGTAAGTCACACTTACCCAGGACTGAAACCAACTCCCTACTGTTTTTAAACCCTGAGTAAGAAGTGAATTAGCACCTCCACCTCTTTGAAACACTAAACAAACCCAACTTAGCTGGGCTTCCGTGTGATTTTAGCCCTATGAATGTGCTTCCATTCATAGGGCTAAGTAGTGCTCATCACTCAAACATTTACATATAGGCACAACTTTCATTTGAATTATACTTGTTTTCATTTGCTATTACTGTTCCCTTTGACTATCCTCAGGATAGAAACATCACAAAAGACATCTCTCATGTCTCACCTGTGCCTCATAGAAAGCTATTTGATTGTTTAGGGTTTCAAATTTTCACTTCAACAAAAGTCCTCAGAAATGGCACAATGTCAAAAAATAAAAAAAATAAAAAAAATTGTAATCCACATCCTTTCTTAGCTTTATACTGATACTGTTTATGAACAATAATCTCACTTAAGTCTGTTTGTTTCTCCTAAGGAATTCTAGGAGAAACATCTAGATGAAATCGATTCATAACTGAAACAGAAATGGATAGTTAAATATCCAAATAAAAAAACCTGAAACTTCTGTCACCATTTATTCGCCCATATAACTCATATAATAAAAAAAAAAAACATACAAATCCAAAATATCTTCTTTAATTTTACGCATGAAAGCAAGTCATACAGTTTTGGAACTATCCCTATCCCAGTTTGAGTTTTGGGTAAACTATCCCTAACTCCTTAGCTAAATGAAAAAGCGACCTATTAGAGATAAAACTTTCCTCTATCTGCCGGATCAGACAGAGCAATCAGGTACAAACTCAGTATCAACTAAAATATTTCTCAATACTGCCATTTGCAATTTTAGTAGAAATCCTGAGTATCCTGAGGCATGAAAACAAAAACAACAACCTATGAGTAAAAGTTCCTCTGGGAAGACAGCAAAGTCAGCAATTAAAAATCAGATATATGATCCCAACAAAAACTAAATAAAAATAAGTGTTTCACATTAATGTCATTGTCTCAAAAGTTCTTCCTGAAACAAAGGAGAAACATCTGAGGCAATGCTACTGTCACATACTCCTCAGTACTCTGAGCGGGATGATCAGTTTCTTATAAATGAATTATTAAACTCATAAATAATTATCCACAATCTTTATAGACAATACTTGAGACTTGAAAAAAAAAAATGAGGGTAAATAGTAGCTTTGACCAAGGCAGACTCTACAAATGGAGCAAAAAGTATTACATCCACTACTGTGTGTAGTCAGGAGTGTGTATGTTTGTGTGAGAGTCAGGGCTCCTCCAGGCCGTCCTGCCATGGCGTCTAACTGTCTGGCCTTACTGCTGAGAACATGCCGCTTAATTGAATCCTACACCTGTTACTGGCAGGTACAAAGTGCTGCCAACAGGAGGCAGAGCTCTGTGTGTCACTGGGCATCCTCTTCAAAACTGGATCGGTCATTGTGTGCTTATTTACGTCAGCGAGTGTGTTAAGCATGTGAATGAGCGTCAGTGTGTTTTTAAGAGAGAGAGACAGATGTAGACAGAAAGTTAGGTGTAAAATACTGCTGATTTGTGCATCTGAATGCAAGCGAGAAAGAGAAAGAGAAAGACAGGTAAAGGTTATAGGGAAGTGTTGCTGTGTGCTTAGAAGCAGAGAGAGGGATGAAAAAGGTTATTCCTGTGAAATGAGAATAAGGATTGAGTTAATCTGATAAAGACTACCAGGGCTCCCAGTTTGTGTCCTGGACAGTAAGGGGTTAGCAGCAAGAGAGAAACATGTGCTATGTCTATTCCACGTACACATACTACAAGCAAACACACACAGATACACGCTAAAACACACACACGCCTCAATAAAATCCACATCCTTCAAAAACACACACTGTATTCAAATTCACAGGTTTACTGTACAAAAAGTCTACCTACAGTATATTTCAACACTCATAATCACATATTCAGGACACACAAATGTTGCTACTCCTATCGTAACAAGGACTTTCCAAAGGTGTAATGATTTTTAAACTGAGCTAATGATATTTTCTATCCCCTAACCCTCATAGAAAACATTTGGCATTTTTATTTTGTATAAAATATAGTTTATTATGTGTATTTAGCTATCTGAATCTTTAGGACAGTTGGGATGTCCTCGTAATGTAGGCTTAGTAAGGTGAAATGTGAATAGACGTACATCATGAGGACATTGTTGATCCCATACTTCAAACCAGTACAGTGCTAAACAGTTGCTAGGGTGTTTGGAGTGACTGCTAGCACTGTACTACATGTTATTCTGGGTGGTTTCTTACTGGCTTAGTTCAACTAAAATGAATATTCTGTCATCATTCACTCCCTCTTATGCTGTTCCAAACCTGTATGAATGACTTTCTTTTGTGGAGCACAATTAAGGATATTTTGAAAAATGTCACAGTGTCTTTATGGGCATACAATGAAAGTCAATGAGGTCCTTTTTTCAAGCATATTCCTTTTTTTTCTGCAGTGGAAAGAAAATTGTGCAGGTTTAGAACAACATATGAGTGGGAGTAAATGATGACAGCGAATAGTTAGGCTTTTCTGGTCCCTACAAATAGCTTGGGTTCTTATCTAGTCTATGTGACAATTTTGCCTGATTTAATGTCCCTTTTTATTATATATATATATATATATATATATATATATATATATATATATATATATATATATATGTGACGAGTGGTGCGGGGCCGAGGGACATGGGAGCGAGGCCGGTGGAGTGATTGGAGATGAGCTACACCTGTTCGACCCGCCGGTCTCGAGGCCCATGGAGGAGATGGAAGGATATAAAACTGGAGCGACGACAGTGAAGGACGAGAGAGGACCAGGCCTGGGCTTTTAGTTGTGTTTTGGCCACTGTAATGATAAACAACCTTTGTACTCTTCGGCAAGAAGGAGGCGGGAACCGGCGGACAATCAAACAACATTTTAATAAAGCAAAATAAACACAAAACAGCGCACCAGCCCCTCACGGACGACTGGTGCGCACAAATAAAAACCAAAACACAACTAAAAGCCCAGGCCTGGTCCTCTCTCGTCCTTCACTGTCGTCGCTCCAGTTTTATATCCTTCCATCTCCTCCATGGGCCTCGAGACCGGCGGGTCGAACAGGTGTAGCTCATCTCCAATCACTCCACCGGCCTCGCT
This sequence comes from Carassius carassius, assembly GCF_963082965.1. Taxonomy (NCBI): domain Eukaryota; kingdom Metazoa; phylum Chordata; class Actinopteri; order Cypriniformes; family Cyprinidae; genus Carassius; species Carassius carassius. The sequence goes on along the minus strand of NC_081763.1, from coordinate 28,326,736 downwards.
CCCATGTCCCTCGGCCCCGCCCCACTCGTCACACATATATATATATATATATATATATATATATATATATATATATTTTACATTTATTTATATTTTTGTGCCAATTTTACATCTCTAGTAAAAATAATTAAGTAACAAAAATTTACATCTTAATTTTTTTTATTTCAATAATAGCACACGTCTGTTTAGCAAGACTACACACACACACACACACACACAGACACACACACACACACACACACACACACACACACACACACACACACACACACGCACACACACAAGTTATTTTGCACATTTTATCCAAAAAATAATAATGAAAAGGAAATAGGTTAAATGGTATTCCAAAAAAAATAAAATAAAACCCTGTCATAATTTATTCACTTTCATGTCCTCCTGAATCTACACTGTGACTTTTCTAATTTCTGTGGAACATGAAAGAAGAGGCTCCTGTTTTTTGTACATGCAATGGAAGTCAGTGGTGTCCTGAAGTGGTTATTAACATATCTTTTTTGTGTACAACAAAAGAAAGTCATACAGGTTTGGAACAACTTGAGTGAGAGTAGAATGATGACAGATTTTCTTTTTTAGGGTGAACTATTCCTTTAAATGGTTGTTCAAATCACTACCTCTAAGTATTGCTTTAGCAAGCAGCACTAATAAAAACAGCCACAGATACAAGTGTGATTGCAATTGATTATGTGTGAATATGTGAGTTTGAAAATACCTTGAGTTGCATTAGGACTCACTATGCCATGCTAGTCAGTGTCATAGTGACTGTACACCTAAGAGATGTGTGCTCACACTGAAAAGGATAACGACGACATATGGATACATTTTTCGTTTCTGTGCTCTCTCTTGATCATGTTCTGTCCCCTGGGCCTGCTCTCCCAGCCACTCTGTCTGTCCAGAACAGTCTATCTGTGACTGAATTACATCACATTACACCCTCATTGAAATTCGTGACCACCTGCACACGCTTCGGCTCTTTAGCTTTAACAATACACACACACACACACACACACACACACACACACACACACACACACACACACACACACACACACACACACACACACACACACACACACACACACACACACAGAGTCTCCTATCTCTCTGCCCAGGTCATGTGACAATGTGTGTGCATGAACTATACTTGATATGTTGCCCTGTTTAAGAAGGATAGCTCATCCTAAAATTACAGTTCTGTCATCATTTATTCACATTCATGTCAAAACAGTGTTGTTGTCTTTCACAAATAAATAAATAAATAAATCTGGTAACTGAAACAAAACAAAACCAAATATAGATTACATGGAAAAACAAAACAAAATGTAAAAAAAATAAACTTATTAGAAATGTTGCCATGAAAATGAAACAAATAAGTTTGGTTGCAGTATTAAAATAAAGCTAATTCAAAATATTAATAATTATTATAATAGTGTATAAATAATTACATTGACAATTACATTTGTTATAAAAGTTTGTTTCAGTATTAAACTTAATAAAATTGAATACAAATAAAGCTAAAAACAAGTATTAAAAAGCTAATAAAATTGACATTGGCAAAAAACAATTACTAAATCAGACTAAAATTAAAATGAACACTGAAAATATAAAAAAATAAAGCTAATTCAAAATATTAATTAAAACTTTAATAGCATACAAATGATGGTCTTGACAATTAAACAAATATGTTAAATAGAAATAAAAAAGTAATAAAACTAACAAAAGCACATAAGAAAATTATTAAAACAAACAAATGAAAACTGAAAATATATGTAAAAAAACTATTTCAAAATATTCATAAAATAATAGTATATAAATACTACTAAAATAACATTAATCAAAACTGATCAAAACCTCTAGCAGAATGTCCAAGCTGCTTTCCCCCCCCAAAACAATAAAAGTGAATGGGGACCAGTGGAAAGCCATGCTCACCATTCAGTTTCATTAGAAGAAGAGAAACTTGGACATTCTGCTAGTTAACTCCTCTTTTTTGTTTTTTTTAGCTGAACTATCCCTTTAACACTTGCCCAGAGATGAAAAACAGTGTGTATATGTGTGTGTCTCAAACAAAGACAAACCCTGAGCACAACAGGATCAAGGCACTTACCAAGATTCCATAATCAGACAGTTAATCGATCCTTAAACCACCAAGTGGTAATAAACAAAGACTGCGTAGGTGGGTGGTCAGGACAATGTTGTTAATGAATATAACTGTAAACTGTTAATGAAATAGATAGAGGATAGTGGAAATAATTAGCATCAGAGAGAGAGAGGACAGATAAAGCAGGGGAAGAGGGGAAGGGAGGAGGCCGGCTGTCCGCTGTGGCATGATTGCAGGTAAGAACACTCTGAAATGTAGGGCAGAACTCTCTCGACATTTGCTAACAGCACCATGGGGAGGAAACAAAATGGAGGACCGACATCGAAGATGTGTAAACTGATGTCAGTGTCAGATTCACACTGAGGTGCAGGTCTCAGAACAGGTTTAGTACTCATTCCCACAAAAACAGAGACAGAACAGGGACACACACACACACACACACACACACACACACACAGAGAGACACACGTGTGTTTCTGAATGGTGCAGTCAGGAAATTCACATAAGTAAAGAGTATGGGAACCAAGTGACAGATTTGCTCTGTTCCAACCTCTAGGCAAGCTGCCTATCTAGACTACATTTAACGAAGCGATTTTGTCATGTACACTTCAAAAGAAAAATCCATTGCAATGAGCTCTACGAAAATTTTCTGAGATGGTGGGTGGAATCGAAAGAAATGTCAATTGTGTCAGGGTCCTGATCATTGTGTCGGGGTTTATAATGTGATATTGATCAGCTTACTGCACATTATTTAGCTTATTATGCAGTTACTTACCAAATACATCAATTAATGGATGTTAAGTATTGACTGCGAAGTGCTACGAGAAACAGAAGGGAAATAGTTAGCACTAAATAGTTAGTAACAGTTAGGCTAGTACAAATTGCAGCTGCTAGACTTCTTTCTGGCATCTGCAAGTATGAGTCAGTAGCTCCTATTTTATCGGCATTTCACTGGTAATCAAATATAGAATTGACTTTAAAGTTCTTCTATTTGTGTATAAAGGCTTTAACAATTTGGCTCCTCAGTACCTGACAGACCTGCTTTGTCCTTACACCCCTTCTAGAACATTGAGATCTTGTGATCTCGGTCTACTCATCGTGCCTAGATGTAGACTTAAAAAACGTGGTGATCATGCTTTTGCGACTGCAGGTCCCAAAACTCTGGAATAGGCAACCTCTTCATATCAGATTAGCCCCCTCTATTTCTGCTTTTAAGTCTGCTCTAAAGACATATTTCTTCTCTCTAGCCATCAATACCCCTTGATTATTGGTCCAACTGTTGTTTTGTTAGTGTTGTTTTTTAAATTTGATAGTCTTTTTTTATCCATCTTATTTGAGTTTTTTTATTTTATCCTGTGAAAAGAAGATTGGTTAATTGATAACATTAATGTTTAAATTGAGATTATAACTGCTACTATGTAAAGGGAATACTGCTGTAAGAAAGCACCTTATTTGTTCAAAGTGTTTGTAAATCAAATGTTATTGCACTTTTGTTCATATAGCAGTACTTTTAAAATGAAAGTGCGCAATACACAACTTCTGAATTCATTATTGAATTTTGCACATAACAATGTGATTAATCACAATTAAAAATTTTAATCTTTGCCCAGCATTAAATGATAAAAATAATCTTACTGATCCCAAACTTTTGAACATTAATGTATTCCAATTTTAAACCAATAAAATCCTATTTAAAATCTTCCATCTTCCATGGACTTAACTGTTCATATCTGTGATGTAACGTCGAGGCTATTGGCTATTTAAAAAAGCGATGAGCCCTTCAATATGCCCTGCCCTCACTTCCTGTTTCAACAGAAAATGTGTCAACACTGGAAAGAAAATTGCACTTTTAAGCCATTTTATGGCGTCTTGAAGGCCTAGTATGACCACATTCTCATTACAGTCTCTGCCTATGTAGAGAACAATTCAAATCTGTCACTTAGCCTCGGCTGATAGTCGCCAATGTAGAGATCGTATCAACGAGAGAGCTTACTAGGGTTTGGAACAGATTGTTCAAATCTTATAGCCAGCTGTAGTTGATATGAGGCTGAATTATGCCTGGTTCAAGCTCAGTTCAAGTCTTGCAAAAGTTTGAAACTGAATACTCAAAAGACTGGCAAGAGAACCAAGTACAGCTGAATCTCTGTGATTGGCTGGCTGAGCTGAATCAGGCTGCGAGCTGATTGGCACCACAGAGAGAGGCCATGTGAGTGGAGCCCGCTCTGTCTAACAAGGCAGCCATCTTACAGAGACGCCAACTGCCACCGAACCCTTCCCTTTGGACACGTGCAAACACACCATGGGGAAGGAGTGACTGCTAGAGACGCCACTGAGCAGCATCCCAAAACAGAAGGGATTAAAAAGAAGAATGATGCCACTGGCAGAAGACAAATTAGAGAAGAGGGGCCAGAGGAGGTGTGTGGAGGGGGGAATCTGAGGTAGGCAACCTGCAGCTGCTTTTGATGAACACATGTGAATTTGGAAGGATATCAACTAAGAGGACAGGAATAGATGAAAATGAGAGAGAATGTGACATGGCAAAAACAAGAAAGCGTGTAAAGAGACACAGTGAAGCACCTGGAAATGGGAGAGAGCATTTGGCAGGGGGTCAGGTAGTTACCAGCTCTACAAATCGTTACTCTAATCCAAAATAACATACAAAGAAAACACAGGGGTTAACCTGAAGGAAGGAAGACAAACAAAAAAAGGGTCTGCAAAAAAATAAGGTTTCAAAGAGTATGGAGGAGTCGCTTTGGATCTGAAAGGACAGATACAAAATTAATTGCAAACAATAGAGAAATGAATAAATTATGGTTCATGAAAGAGGGTGGAATTGCGTAGATGGGTGCGCGTGTCGGGGGAGGATATGGGTTTGGTGGGAGAAATTACTTCCTGTCCAGCAGAAAAGCAGAGCGGAGGAGCGCTCGATGTAAAGTGGCTCGTGCGAGTGCGTGCGAGAGAGAAAGAATAGAGCGTGTGCACGCGTGCATGTGCCACATTTAGTCGCGAGCATGTTTCCCTTGGGGTAGAAGTGATCAGATTAAAGGATGGTTATTAATTTCTCAAAAAGACTTAATTGGAACTTTTAGCAGGACAGCTGGTGGAGATCTGCTGTTCTTCCTCAAGTGAGAGTTGTGTGAGTGTGTGCATGTTTGATATGCATGCATGAGGTCTTCTGAGCACAGGGATTAGTGCGTGGATGCAGGACCGTACGTATGATGGCGCTTGTCTGTGTTATCTGAAACAAGAACCAAATCTGGAAGGAGTTTCGGTAATAAGCCAGAGAAAGCAAGTGAGAAAACGTGAGAGAAAGAGAAAGAGAGAAGGAGGGATATAAACATCAAACATGAGCACTACACAAGGTGCTGGGTTAGGAGAGGGGGATGAGGGAAGGAAAGGAAATGGAAGAGGAAGTGGGGGAGGAAGAGGAGGAGGAGGAGGAGGGCGGGCAGGGCGAGCTGTGGTTTTTATGTTCATTGTGGTCTTTACCTTTTTGGTCCACTTCTATTCAAGCATCGGAAAAAAGAGAGAGAAGACAGAGAGAGCAAAAGAAAGAGCGAAAGAGAGAGAGAGTGAAGATAATGAAAGAAAAAACAGGTGCAGGAAAAAAGAGAAAATTGAGATTAAATAAAAGGCTATCCTTTGTCAAACCATGTCATTCTGTCAGTGTGATGTAGGCTCTTTACAGAGAAGATGACTTGAGTGAGTAATGAGAGGGGAGAATGGCCTCAACTGCTTTCACAAAGTTTCACAAAACCCCTTCCAGTCTTCCTGTCACATGACACACATACACTTCCCCCAATCACACACACTCCGCCCCCTCTCCCCTCCGACCGTCTGTCATTCCATTATCCATGCTTCTGCATCTTTGGGCTGCTGTGAGAGAAAGAACATGATGTGTGTTCGAAACGGCATAGCACGCATACCTGTTTTGCAGTGTGTATACTGTGCGCAGTATGCAAATTTTAACCTGAAATACCTGCATGGCCTGGCACATTTGCTGAAGATGTGTGCAACAGAGTGCACTGTGTGGAATAATGTATTCCATAATGCAATGCACTGTACATGACTTTCTATGTTTGGCACCCAAAATGTGCAAGTATGTGGATGTTAATGATTCCAGTATGCAAGTTCTGTTTCATTTGACGTGTTGAGAAATGTGTCAGGTTGCAATTCATAATGCATCTTAGCACTTAGCACAATGCATCTTAGATCTTAGCACTGCCACAAGGCTGTATTACAGCGAACATTTTTAGGCCCCAAAATTTACAATGAAGAAAAATGTGAATGCAAATGCTTCTAGTATGTATCTCATTTGTCACTCATTGCGAAATGTGGCATGCCGCAATTCACAATGAAAACCAACGCAACTTGTTAGCATTACATGGGGATTGCATTGAATGGAGATGCAAATTCTTCTAGTACGCAAGTTGCAATTCATTTGTGATACATTGGGCACAATTCGCAAACACACTGCAAGTTCTTAGCATTGCCACAACGTTGTTTTAGCTAACAATTTTAGGCCCAGATTGTACAATACACAAATACGTGAATGCAAATGTTTCAAATACGCAAATACTATTTCAATTGTCACACATTGCGAAATGTGCCAGGTTGCAATTTATAATAAAAAGCAAGGTCTTAGTATTTCCACAAGGTTGGCAAATATTTTTAGGCCCAAAATGTACAATACAAAATTATGTGAATGCAAAACCTTTTTTTTACTACGCAAAATATATTTCATGTGCAATGCTTTGTGAAATGTGTCTGGCCACAATTTGTAGGGCACAAGTTTGTCATGGCAAATATTTTTATACCAATATGTACAATGTACAAGTATGTGAATGTAAAACCTTTTAGTATGTAAATAAATGAATAAATAAATAAATAATTTGGCCTATGCAGTATATGCTGTGTAGTAAGTGCGCTAGTATGCCATTTCGAAAATATTCCCAAGTGTGCTGGAGTCTTCTGCAGCTGTGAGGAGGAAAAAAGGGTTGAAAAAGAGACAGATTGATGCAGTGATGGATATGAGAGAGAGAGAGAGAGAGAGAGAGAGAGAGAGAGAGAGAGAAGAGAGGTGATGGAAAGGCTGATTTCTCTCTGAACCTAAAGGGGCTGGTTCTGGCTCGGCTGGGATCGACGAGCAAGTTATTCTATCTCTCTCACAGAGCTTGACCACTTATCGTTTCTACCTACTGAATCCATCGAGATTTAGCTGCCAGTCACTGATTACGATCTGTGGGACCATGTGGCTTAGCTGAGGTACATTTTTGAAAACCAGAAACTCTCTGAGAGGAGGAGACAGGCCATAGTAAGAAAGAGTTGGAAAGAGAGGTAGGCAGAACAGAGGAATATTTTGTTTCCACTGTCTGCTGGAAAAACCAAGTTTGCAGTGGTCAGTCTGGTTTTGGGAACATGGTAGATGGTTTAGTCCTGTCAAGAGGTCCGTTAAGATGTCAAACATGGTCTGCCAGGTCGAACTTGTGCTAGTCACATATAGCAGGACTTTTTACTATAAGAGTTAAGGCTGCTCCATGCTGCAGCTTATTCTAACCAGGAACCGCCTACTTAAGATACCATAACAATAGCAAATTTTCACAAAAAGGTCCACTGTTTATTGTCAATAGTGTTGTGCTGTACTAATCACAGCTCACACAAAAATCACTTTTAAACCAAACGGCTTTTGTTCTTCAATGCTGCAAATCTGCATGGCCAATTTGAACCTTTTGGCAAATCTGCTTGGGGAAATTTTCCACCCTAGTACAAAATTTCAGATGAAACAACTGGATTTCTCTCAAATGTGACCACATTATCATACATTAATTATTTGCATGCCACTGAATGCTTTCTCTCTCTCTGTCTGGGTTTAGTTTACTGTGTACAGTATGTGTATGTAAGAGAACAGCTTTGGTGAGTATGACAGTGAGGCAGTCAGCGTGTGACAGTGAGTGACAGCTTCTCGCTGATCTGGATGTGCTAGTAGTGTTAGCCTGTACCCATGGCGGACACAAATAAGCACTCAGGCAACAGCTAACGTGTTAGCGACATGTGTCTGCCTGTTGCCGGCTACACGAAAGCAGCATGTGAAGCTCAGCGTTTCTCTCCCCTGAGACCCAACTGTGTCTCCTAAAAGATAAACTGGAGTATCTTAAGAGGGAGATCTCGTGGGAGAGAAGGTTTGGAGAGATCAGCGGAGAAAAGAAAGGGAAAGAGATGCTCGATTCTGAGCCTGTGCGGGTTTAAGGTTCTGAAGTTGAGTTCTTTGAAGTGGTCTCACATATACAGAAACACTTACACTGTCAGTGTAAAGGCAGCGGCAGCCGTCACTGTCTAACTCACACCATTTGAAAACTAAAGAGCAGGGGGACAAGGGATGGGAATCAGAAAGAATTTAGGTTACTTAAAAATTCTGCTTAATGATTCTGGTTCCGTGTCAGTTCCATTAACAGAACTTTTAGTACTTTTGTGGAAACTCAACTAAACACCAGCTTGGTCAGGGCTAGGAGAGCACAATAAACCAGCTAACCAACTTACACTACCATTCAAAATGTAAAATGGAGTAAAATCTATTTAAAAAGAAAACTGTTGTTTTAAATTGTAATAGTATTTCACAATTGTACTGCTCTCACTTTACCTTTCTGCAGCTTTGTTGAGAGATATCTACCAAAATTTAAAGATTTGAATGGTAGTGTAGGCTGGTTTAAGCAGGTATTTAAGTAGGGAAATCTGGTTGTGAATGTTTTATCTACTGTACTGTACATACAGTACACAGTACACATAATACAGTGACTGTTCTCATTTTACTTTGAGTGTTTTGAGTGAATGACTGTGAGTGGTACATAACCAGCAAGGACAACAAACTGGAAAGAATTGTTGTCTATGTATTTTTTTTATTTTTTATTTTTTGCTGCATTTACTCTAATTGCATTCAATTTAAACTGCAAAATCAAAAATGCATCCTTTTTTTGTGGTGTAGATTCAGTCACATAAAATATACTGACAGTGTACTTTAGCATAGTGTTAAGTCTGCATCAGCAGAACAAAACAGGGGAAAGTAAATGTCATGAAAATGATTTGATTCTAGTATTTTTCCTGTGAAACTCCAACAGAAATTTCTTCACCCTAAGGGTGACATGATAACACAAATGCAAAGTGTTTCATTTTATTAAAAAACTAGCCGACAGAAACATCCCTCTATGTGTGTGATTTCATTGCTTGTTTAACAGGGTGATGCAATCTGATGAGAATATTATGCACCGGTCTTTGCATGAAGGAACAAGCTCTTTTTCTGTACAGATGCCTCAACAATGGTGATTCATATGAGACTTCAATGAGGGACCATGGCATACTGTATGTGCTGTCTCTCTGTGTGACCTGGATTTGAGTCATAACAATAGTGTTTTTCCCCTTGAGCCAGAGAGAAATACAGTGAGGAAGACAGAAATACAAAGACAGGACGATAGAATGATAGACAGAATGATACCTGTATAGACAGATAGACAATAGAAAGGTAGAATGATTGCTACAATGAAGGAAAGAATGACAGAACAAATGATAGCTAGAACAACAGAATAAACAATAGACAGAACAAACAAATGAACGATAGATAGATGAAAAATCAAATCAAAGTAGGCAGGCTTTGCATAGGGGAATTAGGAAGCTGCATAGGGCGAATTTTAACGCAACGCTTCAGTTAGCGGCTATAAATTGTCTAATTTCGCTATTTTTAATTGACATGATTCATGTAATATAATTTGTAACTCTCAATGTAAGGTGACAAGAAACAATATTAACAAAGCTGTTTTCGTCATATATTAGGCATATGATTAATAATGAATGGTCACGTATTGTGAATTTATTAAACTTCATTGCATTGCTTTCCCGGTAGCCTTCAATAAAGGAGCTTGTTTAATAAAATGATTCATAAAATGAATAAATATCAGCCAATTATTTGTGCACTTTGTTTACTGACAAAGATGAAAACGAAAATACTATCAGTCAAAGCAGAGAGCTGGTATTGATAATTAATATACTACTCACTGACATAGTTTTAAATTGTTTTCCACATATTTGGCCTTAAATTATTTCCTCTTAAAATACAAACATAAGGGCTCTCAGAATGGCTGAAAAGTGAAAGAAGAATTGTACACTTAAGTAGCCTAATATTAATAGTATTCGAGTTACTGTTAGGTTTATGGACTCCAGTTCCCTCCTGTCTCCAGTTCCCTCATTACCTTCTGTGTGTTTAAATACCCGGTCTGTTCAGTTCTCCCTCATCCGTGATTGAATGTGAATGTGTATTGTATTGTATTGTATTGTAACCTGGTTTGTTTTTTTCCCTCTCTCGGAATGGTCATTCCAGCTGTCCGTCTCCTGTGCCTGGAGCAACTGGACCGTTCGCTGGAGGACCATACCAGGGACTATCTCGATCTGGCGTGCCTTACTCACTTCCCCCACAGCTCGCTCTCCAATTTCTACTACACCGGCCTGAGCGAGCGGTGTAAGGCACGCCTACCAGCGAACGGTCCCCGAGAGGATTTCGCCACTTTCGTGGAGTGGGTGCTGGAGAAAAATGGATCTTCATGGACAATCAGCACCGCCGAAGAGGATATCTCCAGCCCCACTCCCGACCCAGAGACCAGCCAGCCACCATCAAGCGGCACGGAGCCAGAGCCCACCGCAGCCGCAGAGCCTAAGCCAATCACCGACAGGGCGCAGGACCTCGAGAGCGCGACTGACCAGGTGTGTGAGCCAGCAACACCGTGCATCGTGGGAGTCTTAGTGGAGATTGAGGGCGTGGAGGAACGCCCTGCCCACACTTCCGCGACTGAGGGTGAGCTGTTTTCGGTCTCGGGAAAGAATATGGAGCAACTTATGGATCTTATGGACTGGTCTATGGAGGTAATCCCTGAATTTTCTGTTTCTCCGCTGGTTCCGTCCAGCCCTGTTCCCCCTCAGTCTCCCACTCCCACCTCCTCCAGTCAGTTCCTCTGCTCCATTTCTGCTGGTTCTGCCCAGCCCTGAATTTTCTTTTTCTCCGCTGGTTCCGCCCAGCCCTGAGCTTTCTGTTTCTCCGCTGGTTCTGTCCAGCCCTAAATTTTCTTTTTCTCCGCTGGTTCCGCCCAGCCCTGAATTTTCTGTTTCTCTGCTGGTTCCGCCCAGCCCTGAATTTTCTGTTTCTCTGCTGGTTCCGCCCAGCTCTTAATTTTTCAGTTTCTCAGCTGGTTCTGCCCAGCCCTGAATTTCCTGTGTCTCCGCTGGTTCTGCCTAGCTCTGAATTTCCTGTGTCTCCGCTGGTTCCGCCCAGCTCTGAATTTTCTGTGTCTCCGCTGGTTCCGCCCAGCTCTGAATCTCCTGTGTCTCCTGCATTCTCTCCCAGCCTCCCTCTCCCACCTCCTCCTAGACCTGCCAGTCCCTCTGCTCCACTTCCGCTGGTTCCGTCCATCCCTGATCCTCCTGTGTTTCCTCCCATCCTTCCTCTCTCTCCTCCTCCTAGACCAGCCAGTTCCTCGACTCCATCTCTGCTGGTGCCAGTCAGTCCCGCAGCTCACCCTCAGTCTGCGCCATCTGGGCGCGATGGTTCGCCGCTGGACTGCCAGTCTCCAGCTCCGCCTTGGCGTGTTAAGGCCCTGTCTCCGTCTCCAGCCTCCGAGCCCTGGACTCCTCCTCGGTCCTTCGACCCAGCGGCTCCGCCTTGGCTCTTAGCTCCCTCGTCTCCACCGTGGCCTGGCATCCCACTTGCTCCACCGGGCTCCCTCGTCCCTCCGGCTCCACCTTGGTCAGTCGTCGACCATCCGCCGCCTCGGGACTCCATTCCTCTGGTTTTACCTCCTCATTCCATCCCTCCGGCTCTGTCAGGCTCCTCCTTCCCTCTGGTTCCACCTTCATCCTCAGTCACTCCGGCTCCACAGCGGTCTTCCAGGACCCCGCCTCCGCCTTGGTCGCCTGAGCCTTCTGCTCCACCTAGGCCCTCCGGAGGACCATCTGGCTCCTCCGGCTCCGGGCTCCTCCCTGGCTCCTCCCTCCATCCACTCCGCCCTGGTCCCTACCTCCATGCTCCCTCTTCACCTGCTCTTTGCCTGCTCCTTGCCCGCCTCCAGAACCCCCACCCTCCCTCCGCTGGTATTCCTCTTGCGGTGCGAGGACGCACCGTTCCGGGAGGGGGCGAACTGTTACGTTTATGGACTGTCTGTTTCCTTATTTGGTCTTTTTCCTGTTCTAGTTTGGTTAATTGATTTATTCCCCACCTGTCTCCAGTTCCCTCATTACCTTCTGTGTGTTTAAATACCCGGTCTGTTCAGTTCTCCCTCGTCCGTGATTGAATGTGAATGTGTATTGTAACCTGAAGTTTGTATAATATAGTATATTGTCTGTTATTCTCCTTCGTTTTCTAGTAAACTCCTCATTTTGATCACCATCCTCCTCCAGCTCTTTAGTCTTTCGTTTAGCACACACCCTAATAGTAACAGTTACATTCAAATTTAAAATTAATTTTTAGAAATAAGTTTTTATAATTTCAGTTACAGGTCTCCTGTGGCTTCAAGAGGGCGCAGTGAATTTTAATACAGCTTTTGCATTTGAATGTGGATTTTTATTTTAAATAAGATGAATATTCAGAATTCTAATTGTAATTTGACAGCCCTAGCACACATGCAGCTCAGTAAAAAAAATTAAAATAAAAATGCACTCTGTAATTTTTAAACCCTGGCTATGGCAGGAACATTTCTTCAAAAAGCTGTTATGGAAACGTGAGGAGAAAGATAAAGTGTTAGTTGACTCATTCATGTTTCCTCTTCCACCTGTGGAGAAAAAAAGACAGACATCCACACAATCACACAAACATAAACACTGGCACATTACAAACACGTCAAGAGCTTGTGCATGCAGATTCAGATAGATTCTTTCAGTAACTTCCAGATTTATTTTCCTGTCATTGGTAAGCAAGAACGGAAACCCAGCGGTTTCAGCAATGCTATCAATTACTCATATGATAATGAGGGGCGCTAATGAACATACACTTGAGGAGCATAGCTAGCAGACGCCGAGTGCTTCGCATCGCCACCAGAGCTCATATCCATGCAAAAATTTCTCATGATTTTCGCTGGCATCAAGAGGTGGAGTTGGAGACGAATCCAGCAGAAAACTGTTTGCGTATGTCACTCCATGCACATTCATGAGACTCACGAATTATGTAGGCCTAATGCATATTAATGACTCTCAGCTGCGGCGGTTTCAAAGCTCCCCGTCTCTCTCTCACAAAGATCATATTACACCAAAACACCTAGTGCTCATACATACTCCCACTTTTTAACACTTCCTGAGGAGTTGAACTGGAATATCACTAAAATATTTTGTCTCACATTTACACCCTAACTTACACCCTAATTTCCAAGTATTTATGAGGCTGAGAAAAGTAACATGTATTTCCTAATGAGAAAGTGTATTGCCTTGTGGTTGTCAAACATTAGTGGATCATGTTCATAGTTAAACATTTTCAATAAAGGTTTCAAAATACATGTTGGGATCACTGTATGTTAAATAACCATTTACAATGATCCAATATATATACAGTATATTAAAATTAGGCTAAAGATATATTAAATAAGCCTTAGGTACAACATAAAAGAGATCACTTTAGTACTTTCTATATAATTATATTTATAAATAATATATTTCAACTGTAATAGTAGTAGTAGTAATAACAATAATAATAATTCAAAGATAGATATACAGTAAATAAAAATAAAGATATTAAATATGGTTTTCTGTTAGTATAAAAGAGTTGACTATGTAGTTTTTTTCTACATAATTCTGCTTTAATATCTTTAATTAATATAATATAAATTATATAATAATGCATAGTGTGCAACAACAACAACAACACAAAAATATGAATAATAAATCACAGATATTAAATATGCTTTACTTTTAGCATAAAAGAGCTTACTAGCCATCCACTCCACATTTTAACATGAAGTTCATTGCCATAGATATGAATAAAGTCTGATTCTGTGGACATGAACAGCACAGAGTAATTTTCATCTCGTAATCACTGTGATTTCAGAATAATGTGACCACGACGTTACTCTTAATGTACTGAGGTACTGGACAATTTTATTGGCTGCTGCTCTATTTGAGTGTGAGTTGTCTATTGTGAAGACTAACCTAAGATGGCATTCCTTTAAATGCATCAAATTGCATTTTCTTGACCTGGCTAAGGATTTCAGATAAGCTAGTGCAAGTATCAAGTGTGTGTGGTCTTGTTATATAATGCAGAATGGCAACGTACACCAAGGAAACATGCCAAATGACTGGACTAAACAGATTTGTGTCACAAGAGCAAATTAGGACATATTACAGAGGTCGTGGATGCATTAATGCTTTTTGGCCAACATGGGGTGGTGGCTAGAAGGGATACAGCTCCAACTTGAAACGAACAATGGAATTAATTTTCTACCTATTAGATTACCTATTAACGTCTACACCTACCCCAATCCTAAACCTACCCTTTACAATAATTGAAAAATAGTAATTATTGTTGTACAGTGTGACAAAAATGACACTGTTTAGATTTGCACATGCCCAGTAGCCGCATCTGTATCCCTTCTAACCTTAGCCCCAACATGGCCTCAGGCTATATGGAATTTAACTGAGTCTCCGCTGACTAAGTCCTGCGCTGTTGTTTGTCTTCATGGGCTGCTGTTTGGAGCAGAGCTGCTTGTTTGTCATTTCCTCAGAGACACTGAGCTCTGTGGATATGAGGGCCAGAAAGTTTGACTCCTGCTGGCACCCAGCACCCAACTTTGACATGTTGGCTGCGATTGAGGTTGTGCCCGAATGAGTGTGTTTATGCATGTGTGTTGGCGAGCAGGCATACTTACTCTGTCTTTAAGTGTGTGTGTGTGAGTGAAAGACAGTTTGGCTGAATCTGACGCCGTTCTGTCTCGTGTGGCTGTTATCATGGAGGCTGCAGTGCTCGCGCACAAACAAGAGTCTGTCAGAAGCGCTCCAAGCCAAGCTATGTCCTTAATCACAGTAGCCCTTATTCCTCCATCCTTTCATATTAAATAAACAAACAAATGGACATATGTCAGCAGTAAACATGCCAATAACGGCGCGGAACGTGTTCTCCAGCAGCCGTGAAAGATGGGGCATTATCAGAGCAATTAGGCGCAGTAAATTCAATTAATCTCGACAAATCTCCACAGAGGCCTGAGCGATGCCACCATCCCCTGGTAATTAAAAATGGCCGAATTGGTTCGGCGTTCGAGGGGTGGGATGTCTGGATATAATTGCGTTTCTATTTATTCCGCCACACTAGCCAACAACATGTGGAGCCCGGAGAGGAGCGCGTCCATTCCGTGCCCACAGTCCCTCAGGGGAGATGCGACTGATGGAGGATTCCAATAATTAGCTCTTCTTTGTCACTTCAGACAGCGAGAACTTTTCATCACGGAGGAATCAGGACCCAATTTTCCTCACCTCTCTATCCCTCAAACACCCGTAAACAAAGTTTTTAAAAATAGGAGATATAATGCAAGTCAGCAGCTAGTTAATCACGCATCCTCTCACCTCTGCACACGGCACTATTTCAAATCAACATGCAAGAGATGGCGACTGGGGAGAATCGAGAGAGAGAGGGAAAAAAGGAAAATAACTGTGACAGGATAAATGAAGCGGTGAGCAAATTGGTGAGGTGTGCAAGCGTTTCAGTTCTTGCACCAACATATGTCATGCTAACACACAGAGTTAGTAGCCGCAAACTATCCATGCCCTATACATTTACTGTACTCCATCAGAAATACAACCTGTTGCAGAGAATCTAACCTACAGTACTATACATATAAAAGGAGAGAAAACATGAGAGAAAGCCAAACCACTGTTGGTTTTGAGCCATTTCCCTCCTGTCTGAAAAAAAAACAGCAGCAAAATAATAATAATAATAATAATAATAATAATAAATAACAGAAACAAAATAACCATGAGAAAATAATGAAATGTTGTCAAAAATGACATGAACTAATAAGAAATAGCTAAATATTGCAACAAAAATTACACAATAAAATGCTGAAAGAACAAAGATAAAATATTTTAAAATACTGCTGAAATACTGAAAAAAAACATAGGCTACTATATGAAACATTTAAAAAGAGAAGATAAAATAATAAAGAGCTCTGAAAACAATGAACTAACATAATGATGAATATAAAATGCTAAAACAAAATTCTGTTAATGAAACAAAACACTGAAGAGCAAAACAATAAAATGGTGCCAAAATTACGCAAAACAAATAAAAAGGTAGAAAGAGAGACTAAATAATTGTCAAAACAACCAAAAAAAATATTGTCAAAATATCTATATAAAAAAATAACAAACACAAAGTTTAGTATGATAACAACAACAACAGAAAATTAAAGACAAAATAATAAAACAACTGTTGAATCAACAATGAAATGTTGTCAAAATAATGAAACATAAGAACAGATGAAGTTCTGTCAACATAGACAAAACAACAGAATACTATTAAAATACAAAATAAAGACATTGTTTTTGAGAGAGAGGGAGAGAGACTAGCCGCTGCCTCTGAAGTAAATCTGAGTCTCGCTAAGCACCCGAAAGAGGAAAGCGAGGAATAGTATTTGCACTGTATGTTTTGATGTATTTTTTGTGGAAGCGGTTTGAGGATTACGGCCGCTGAGCAAAGGTGGTCAAAGAGTGTGGGCTGAAGAGTCTCGTTCATTTTGCACAAGTGTGTGTGTGAGAGAGAGAGAAAGAGTTTGAGAGCTTTAAAGATAAATGCTCAGCTCTCCTGGATGCCTCCCAAAACCTGCAAGAGAAAGAGAAAGAGACAGAAAAAAGGGGAAGTGATGGTGGAGATCGAACAAAAGCATGTCAACGAAAAAAGAAAAGCGATGAAGGCTAAAGAGTGTGCGTATGTGTGAGACAAAGAAAAGGAGAATTCAGTAGGTGAATCAAAAGAGAAATAAAGAACAAAAACACAAGTGTGAACAAAAACAAAGGACTGGATGAGAAATACAAATGTCAGAAGACTGATTGCGAATGAGAAGAGCACACGAAGAAAGCAGAACGCAGAAAAAAGAGAAAGGAGGATTAGCAGGCAGAGCGGACTGGCGGGTTGTACTCCATCCTCTTTATTTCCTGTGGGAAGAGCAGAGAAATTGACCCCAGGATTATAGATTAGAGTTAATAACCCCCTTCCCGCTCACAGTAAAACCCATTAACATCCCCCCAACACCAAACTACCCTCCTAAAGCCCCACAGACCCACCCTCTGCTGAGTCACGGCCCCGTCTGGACCACCTGCACACATAAAGTCAGCACTCATGATGGGGAGGAGGGGGGGTACTGTCTGATGGGAGATTTTCACATGAGCCCAGCTCCCGAACTCCCTCGAAATTCACACCCTGCCTCTCATTCGTGAGTGACGCAGAAAGCCGAGCGTTGCCATGGGAATATTAGCATGTGTGCGACTTGCGGTCTGAAATAAATTTGAGGTTTGTGTTAACATTCCCATTGTGCAACGCACGCACGCGGCTAGCCACCTTGCCGTGGCACAATTTTCATTTTGATTGTCTGTCAGAGGGGAGGTAAAGGTGTTTAATGCCAGATAAAGCACCCTTTGGGGTCATGTTGGTACTGTGTGAGGCTGTGCACAAGTGTGTTTGTGTGCCTATAATAACAAATAAAGGCTGAGTCTGCATAGAGCTGGGGATATTGAATGCTTATCTGCCCCGCGTACGTGTGTTTGTTTGTGTACGAAGCACCTCCCTGATGTGAAAATCTCCCTCAGCCTCTGGAACGTCGCACTGTCGATGGGAAAAAAATGGTTTAAAGTGTGAAAGAGTGTGTGTGTGAGTGTTAGAAAGAGAGAGAGCATGTGTGCGTGAAGGAGAGAACGCACTCGCAAGTGTGTGTGTGCGTGACTGAGCGTGAGTGAGTCTGTATGTGTGTGTGTGTGTGTGTGTGTGTGCGGATGGCAGTAGCTGGTTGAAGGGGTGGGGTTTAGGTGGGGGCAGGGTGGGGAGGTGAAGGGGGCAGGGCAGGGCAGGAGAGGCGAGGGGGTGGGGCTGTTGGGATGGAGTGTCTGTGTCGTTACTCACTGTATGGCACACATTCATACTGGATCTCCAGGTACTTGTAGGTTCCTGGACAGGGGTCAGGGAAAACATCAGACCCAGCCACCACCACACATTGAGTGCGATTATTACACCTACGAAGAGAGAAAGAAAGAGAGGTGTTTAATAAAAGCCAATGTCAAAAGTCAATGATCATTCCATCAGTCAAATAAAGGATCTAGTTTTGACATTTTCTCAGATGAATAAGCTGTTATGTATGGAAGCCCATAAAAATTTAAAAGGTATATAGCAGTGGTTCCCAACCTTTTTCAACTCGCGGCCCACACAACCAAACACATATGTTTGCGCGGCCCACTGTAACAAAATTAACTGACCCCGCTATTGTTGGGTTAATAACTTAGTACTCAGAAGCTAGATTGTTAACTGTATTCATTGAATGAACTGGCAATGAACAGAAAATAACTTGGGCTGCATGGCACCGCTTGGCACAACTTCTGTTGTTCTGTAGCATATGCAGCAAAAATATCTAAGATGAATTGGCGGTTTATTCTTAAACCAATCAGCGAGCTCGGATTTTAATAGTAATTGGCGGACCACCTGCAATACCATCGCGACCCACTAGGGGGCTACGGCCCACAGGTTGAAAATCACTGGTATATAGAATTAAAGTCACAATTCTGAGAAATGTAATTTCTTGCAGTAGCAAGTTTATATCCTATGATTCTGACTTTATAACTAGCAATTGTGAGTATGTCTCAGAATTTGGAGAAACATTTTTGAATTGTGAGATGTAAACTGAGAAAAAAAAAGAAAGAATTGTGAAATAAAAAGTCACAATTACCTTTTTTATTATAATATAATATAATATAATATAATATAATATAATATAATATAATATAATATAATATAATATAATATAATATAATATAATATAATATAATATAATATAAGACAATAAACTGAGATCATGTGTGTCAGATCTATTCAATAATTTTGACAAACTTTTTATAGTTATTTATACATCCCTAAAACAAACACACATACAGGTATTCTGAGTTTGCACACTACACCTGCGGTGGGTGTGTAGCTGTAAATGTGTCCCAGGTTTGTTACTGTGCTGTGCAAATCATCTTTTATTTCCACCAACATATCAAGTCACTTTTCTTTAAACCACAATGTTTTTTTTCTTTTTTTTCCTCATGTATTTTCTGTTTGTGTTGCCTCCTACTGAGGTCTTTTGTATCGCAGCCGCTCACTATGTCACATTTTGAAGGCTGTGCCCTCCTTAGGTCACACAGTCAGCTGCATATATCATTAAAGCTGTCTTATTTAAGAAAAGTAACCAATATATTACAAACAAAGAAAGACATGACAATAATTTACACCTTACAAAGACTAACTGGCAATTTTATAATGGTTATTTTCAGAAACTTTTCTCAAACAGCCTAAGCGGCTGAAAAATGTGACCTCCAGAGTGCACAGCCTTCAAAATGAAACACATTTAATGTTGAAGTATTGTTGAGGACTGATTTTTCTCTATTTATGTTAACTGCATTCATCTGTTCTAACTCTGTAGCAGTTGATCCGAACACTGGAAAATATACTCAGAAGCTGACAGTAAAGGCATTTATAATGTTAGAAAGGGTCTATGTTGCAAATTAATTCTGATATTTTGATATTTCTGTTCATTAAGGAATCCTGAAAACAAATGTATTAAGGTTTCCACAAAATTAAGCAGCACAATTGCTTTCTTGAGCAGCAAATCAGTCTATCGGAATGATTTCTGATGGATCGAGTGACACTGAAGACTCGAGTAATGATGCTGAAAATACAGCTTTGCATCACAGGATAAGTTCATAAAAAAAAAAAAACAAACAAACAAACAAAAAAACATATATATATAACATATATACATACATACATACATAGATAAAAATTATTTTAAATAGAAATATTTCACAAAATTAATGCAGCCTTGGTGAGCCTAAGAAATTTAAAATCATAACATAAAAAAAATCCTCCAAAACATTTGAACAATAGTGTATGAAAAAACTAATATCTATTTTACATAATATTTACTAAAATAATACACTTTTACTTATGATTAAATAGCAACTTCACCGTGATTCTGTTCTGTAATTTTTAAAAATATAATTTAATTAAATGTAAATGAATGATATCACAATATGAATAAAAAATAAATAAAAAATGAATAAATTCAGAGCTGCTTTTTTTATACATACAATTCACACTCAAGAAGATCAAATGACAGGAAGTTTACGAGGTTTGTGGAATTAAATTTTGCCATATTGCTCGACAACTACTTGATTCTGAGAGTGTTTTGTAGCATGATACTAGGAGATTGTTCACTGGTGAGTTTGTGGTGGAAGTTTCTGTCTTTGTCTACAAATTTCCAAGTAATATCAAACTCTCCTCAAAAATACACATGACTTGAATTGTTATTCATGCTTGTAGCACAATTGGTGTGGACCAGACTGCATGTCGAAAATGTAACACTCAGGGTTAAGTGTTTGTCAAATTTGTACTCCTAAGTATGAGTCTTGGCAAGCACGGTAATAATTTCTCACCCGGTGTGATCATGTGACAGATGACAGTGTCAGACGGAGGGGTGCGGAGGCAACAGACTCTTCCACCAGCTCAAACCTACTTACAGCCATTGCCTCCGTTTAAAGCAGATAAATGTATAAATGCAGGGCTGTTATCAGTATAAAATGAAAACACCAATCTAGCATGGTAAAGATTTATTGTGCCTCAAAAAGACACAGAGACACTTCTCTTTTCAAATCCCTCTTTCCATATATCTCCTCATTATCTCTCTACTAGTGCAGAGTCACTCCCAGTCCAATCCCTCTCTCATTCTACTCATCCCTCCCACATGCCTCCTCGGTTCCTTCTCTTTCTCTCCCTCTCTCTTTCTCTATTACAAGGCTGATGGATAGCTAGAAGAGGGAATCATTGATCTCGTCTCCGAGGGAGTAAATGCTGAGCACAGACAGGGACTGGAACAGCAGACGGGGTACACACACACACACAACATTTATACACATTATTCAAACACAAACGCTAAACAGTCACTTAACCACTCAACCGTATCAATAGACTCTGAAATACACAGTGCATGTGAAACAAAACCGTAACATGAACAGTCAGAGTTTTGTACCATCCTTTCACTCCTATGCAGAGTTTATTGAAAAACCCCTCTGGAATCCATAGTGAAGACAAGACCAAAAATGTGCATCATGATGATAATCAGAAAGGTTTTAATTAAAACTTATTGTTGATGATAATACACACTTACTATTCAAAGGTTTGGGATCAGTCTGGTTTTTTAATGTAAGTGTCTTATGCTCACCAATTCTGCAGATTTTTGATCAAAAATACAATGAAAACATCATTACTGTTAAATATATAGTTTTTTCCTGCTGGAGCATTGGAGGCAGTTTGAACCTCAGTTGCTCTCAGTGAGAAAAGAAGGATCTCAAAATCATAATTATTGTTGGAAAGGGTTCAAATACGCAAAAGATACTGGAAAAACCAGTGGGACATGTAGGATTTTTCTGAAGAACAGTGGGCAGTTTAACTGTTCAGGACAAACAAGGGACTCGTGAACAACTATCACAAAAAGATAAAAATAAATAAATAAATCTGCTGTGGATCATCCAAGTAACAACACAGTACCTAGCATATGTAAACTTATGAATGGTATCATTTTTATAAATTCAACTATTATTTTCTCTTCTGGGCTATACAGTATGTAAATGTCTTAACATATTTTATGTGAAATATCTTATTCAGGTCAGTATTAAACAAAAAATAACCTGCATTTTATATGATCCCTGATATTTTGGTATAATAGTTCACATTTTGCAAATACTGCAAAGTATATGCACATTTTTTACCACAACTGTACACATACTGACCCCAATGGTTTGTTTAATGGAAGTGTGAATATAGAATAGATTAGATTGAATAGCATAGACCCCCCCCCCCCAAAAAAAATGCTTGAAACTGTCATCATCTTCGGCTGCCACAATTTAGAGGCAAAACTGACTCAATTAAATGAATATGACAAACTATTGATTAAATTTAAGGGATTTTTGGTCTTCAAAAGACAAAAACTATGACTCAAATAGGAACACTGTTCTGATACCTTTGTGACATGATCTTGAAAGCATCTGGCAGGTAGCACTGTACGTTTTCCATCTGAAAGGGGTCGGCATCACAGATCTTGTCATCTGTGCGGCCGTAGTTGGCTGTCTCGATCATGATGACATCACTGCCGGGGCAGCGGAGCTCGATGGGGTAACCTTCGCATGCCAACTCCCTCCGCATCAGACCAAATGGCATTGCAGAGCGACTCAATGCTGCATCAAGGGAAAGATAAACACAGATTAAGCATGAACTGTTCACAACACTGTTCACAACTCATTTCACTTTCACTGTAATTTAGGATAATTCTGAGCGAAACAGAATATTCAACAAGAAAAACTGTGGGAGCGGGACCTGATTTTATACGTCTAATACATAGCAGGTGGATAGAAAGTTGTGGTTTACAAAGAAAGAGAGGCAGAGCAAGACTATATAACAAACAATTATGAAAAACATTTGGGAAGTGATGAATCGAAGGTCAAATTTGACTTCATGTTAATTTTAAATTGAGCCAACCAATTGCATGGATTATTGATGTAATTAGCAGGTCATGAAGAACCCTTCTAATTAAAAATAACTAACAGCATAGGGAGCTGTTTGTTACAGCAAAATGTTATGACCCACAAAAATCCTTAAAAGGGAAAAGAAAGAAATAATTAGATAAATCGGCAAGGGTTTTTCACAGCCAGTGATCATATGTTCAGCCTTCGTAGTCCTGAGCAGCAAACTATTTACCCTCTTGCTCAAACAAACTGTGAGAGTTACGTACACACTCTGTTAACATCCTCCCACTCCTTCACACAGCTTTCGGCCGGATGCCATCTACCACCCAAATACTAGGCTTGAGAATAGAAAATCATCTCCCATGTGTCCAAATCGCTTTGGGAGCCAATAACCAAACATCTGAACAGAACCAGCACCTAGAGGAGAGAACTGACCCTAGACCCACTACCATCCCATACCATCTGCCCACACGTGGCGTCTGCCATTTACACTCAATTTAAGAGAGAGCGAGAGAGACATGTTAAGAGGGCTCTAGGTGCCATAGGGTTAATCATTGTGCCTGACTGAGAGGGTCCGAGAGTGGCATACTTTATCTGAACAAGAGCTTTCAAAGAGTTTGAAGATCCAGCTATGTAAAATGGCTGCCAACCGCCTCCACTCACAGAAGACTAAACCCAGTCAGTGGAGCTCTCCATGGTGCTGACAAATAGACAGGGGGAACCTGTGGAGCTGTCCATTGTGCTGAGAGATGAGTGGGTGGATCTGACCCACAGAGTTCCATGCAAAGGAAAAACTGATCAATGAAGTGCTATGTACTCCTGAAATTCATTCCTGCAATCAAATATAGGGAACTTTTTCACAACAAAGCCGACAATTCGAAAATTCTGCTTAAGTCGATGCATGCTTCTGTACATAAAAGTAATAAACAGACTCTGTTATATGGACAAATGGAACAAGTGCATCCATTCAGCTTCGGACACAAAATTGCCTTTTCTTTGCTCGAGACATGATGTAAAGTTCTCAGATTTTGAGTCAGCCCTTTTCGCACTGAGGTAAATGTGAAAGTCAGATGTTACTCAGAACAGGATTTAAAAGCATGCTCCTTTTGTCTGCTAATGTCAGCCATTCACCCCAGTGCACATGCTTGTGACTCTCTGATCTGGTTTCCTACTCAATGGTTCTGTAATCCTTGTCTTGTTCTCTTATAAACCCTCAGTACTTAGTTGCTGCCATGGAATGTGGACATATGTAACTGCATCATATATCACACAGTTGTGTAGCTGTCACACAGGCTCACTAAAGCAAGCAAGCAAGCCTGTTGGACATCAGCGTGGGAATTGGTGGTGTAATCTTGCCGTAAATGTGTAGATTTGAGGGTTCAGACCTGCTCATCTGATTGAGAGATTTGCTGAGGTTAACAAGGCTGTTACACTGTGCATTCAAATAGACACATTCCTTTGTGCCCACATGACACACAAACACATATAAAGAGGCAAAGTGGGATTAGAGTGTGCCAGCATGGATTCTTGTTTCCACAGCATTCCCGTGGAACAAACACATAGCTCCATACTGCTGGTCACTGATTAAACCATTACTCTGGGCTCACCACTGCCTCGCTACAGGAGGCCAATCACACAGCCAACCAATCACCCACCCACATGTTCATGTAGCTTCAGCAAGCTAATTCGTCCCATACTGCATGTTGCCATCCCACAAACTACTCCAAATACGTTAGCCCAATAATTTCTGCCTTTCTCTTTCCCTCTTATCTGCCCATATCTCCAATTGTAACCAACCAGTTATCTCCCAAACTTGACCACGGCTGTTGGATAAATAGGCTCATTCCCTCATTTATGAGTGTATTTTGCTCCCGCAGACATTATCTCCAATCAGAGGAAGAAACTGGACTGAGGGGAATAATCTTCGTAATCCAAATAAAAATGCTGGAACGTCTCAAGCTAAAAATGGAACCCATTTAATAGATAGGATAGTTGTATTTTCATTTTGTCTTTTTGATATAAGTAGGTCCACAGATGATTAGGAGAATGACCTTGGGTAAGTAAATATCTGGAAGGGAATTATCTGAAATCTTTGTTTAGGGTCAGTTTTTAGAAAGTGACTGGAATGTGTAATTGGAATGAATTTGAGTCAGAGATGGCAGACAGTGCACATGCACTAGAAGTACGAGTTACCAGAGTTTGAAACTCTCATTGGGTAATTCTGAGATCCCATCCCAAGGCAAGTGTATTTGTGAATCAAAGCATTATTCATTATCCAAGGGATTGACCTAATGTGTATTAAGACTTGCATGACTACTTTATTTTAGTAGTTGACTAGTTGTCCAGAAACAGTTGACTACTATCCAGTGAACCAGTGTTTACCTATTGTAAATGACACACCATGTAGTATCCAGGGTCTAGTAGCCAACTGCAAAGTGTGTCCCACACAGCTGAAGTGAAATCAATCTGAATGTAGTTAAGTTAGTCACTAATCAAACACTGATCATTTTACAAGTTTGCCATGCAGTTTGCTTAAAACATGCTTTGTGAATGCAAATTGCTCACTGTATTTTCTCCAAACAGATTTGGTCATAACAGGATGGCATTCGAAACAAATGAGAAGCAAATAAACCGGGACACAGTATGTGGATGGAGGAATTTTCCTCCTGCTGTTGCTAGTGCCACTGAACAAGCACATATAATCTGGGACTAGGCTGCACAAGTATGAGAGAGTTGTAGAACTAATTATCCTCTCGGTACTCGGTATGTGCTTGTGGACAAAATGGAGCAGGTACTCATTGTCTGATAAGTGATTTTATCAGATGGATCACTGGTCCTCTGGCTCTAAATCTCTGCAACTTCCTACACAAACGAAGACATTCTCTGTATGAATTGGATGATCATTCAGTTTGTTTTGTTCAGAAATATGTTATACACACCTGTTTTAAACAGTACTGACAGGTTCATATTTACAGATATTTTGATTGTGCCATTTTCATTTATCTCAAAATGCGCAGATTGAAGAAATGGAAGCGGGAAATGAGGTAAGCCAAAGTCAAACTGGCATTGCCTCCATGAGCACTGTGCCTTATCAATGATGAAGAGTAAGTACAAGCTGCTATACAAACTTAATCTCATTTTTCATTAGTGTGACAGCAGCTTTGCAGGTTCCAACATACTATTGCTTTAGTAAGCAGCCATTAGCAAGCTATTTCCAGAGCAACATTTTAGGGTGGCACAACGCTACATCACACATTTCTAAAGTCATATTATATTGTGTGGGCAGCTTAATAACTGACCAACTAAGGTAAATCAAACGCACTCTCCTAAACAGTTTTATATTTCTTCAATTTCCGAATAATCGCACCAGCAGTTATCTCCTTCTCACCAAGCTTCTTGCTGATGGTCTTGTAGCCCATCAAGCCTTGTGCAGATCTACAATCTTGTCTCTGACATCCTTTGCCAGCTCTTTGGTCTTGCCCATGGTGGTGGGATAGGTTGGAATGGAAAAAAACAGGTTGTATGGACGAGCTGACATTAGGAGTAACTTCTTAAAGTGGCAGGAGTAATCTTTGTTCCACATGGGCACATAACCAATCTGTGGGACCCAGAATTTTGCTGGTTGGTAGTGGATCAAAGTAGTGCATTTAAAAATATATGCAATTACAGATTTGTAAATATGCATTTTTTATTTGATATATTTAAAATACTTTAATTGCAATATCAAAAAACACAATGCAATTAAAATTCCTCAAGTCCTTTACATGTGTTTTAATATATTAGTTAACACATAAAAGTAAGCATGACAAAATATTATTACGGCTTTGTGTAATCTGACTACTTTAAATGATGAGTAACTTTTATAAAGGGCTACAGTTTCAAAAAAGCCTCCTCAACTTAGCCTGTACGCCTGACTTAATTACTGGAACTCACCACACAATTTAGAATTATCATTTCAACTTTCCACTTTTCATTCAAAATGTATCTACAGTATGCACTACAGACATTCTGTGTGTGACCTTCTTCTTTCTATCAATAGGTAGAAATTATTCAAATTATCCAAATTATTTTTCCATTGCACTTCTTTTCTTCTTGATTTCTCCCCTCATCCTCTGCCTTAAGTTAGGTGAAAGAATGAGGGGTGAGGAATGAAGGGGCAGCTGGTGTGGAGAAACTGCGGCTGCTGCTGCCATAATAAGAGCTGTATACTAATTTAGAACAGTGGAAAAGACTGATTGGATTTGACTCATTATCCAAATGCAGTAATTAAAGCCTAGGGGAGGTTTATAGAGTGGAGTAGAGAGGTTGTGCCCTCAGCCTTGAACATGCACACACTGACCAACACAGAAAGACAAGGACACAGACCGTGGTAGACAGGACAGGCAAGACACAAATGGGGTGAGACAGTTGAAAAGAAGGGTACACTGAACTCAGCAGGGGAAAAGAAATGGTGACACTAGTATCTACCGTATCTAATAGTGTCTAAGATAAAGAAAAAAGCTTATTTAAAATAAATGTACCAAGTTTTAAAGAAATATAGTCTGTGTTTATGTTGATTTCATTGTTTGTGACTCAAGAAAAAAAGTCCTGTAATTTTATCATCAATTAAAAAGTATAAAATAAAAAAGTATAACATATTTGCTTTACACTGTGTAGTGAGCATACATATTTAAACATTATTTTTAAAAAATCTTTAAAATTAGATGTATAAAACTAGACGACTACTACTACTACTACTACATGCATTCATTTATTTATTTATTACAAATATCAGGAATTATTCAAAATAATGGAAAACAATAAATAAATAAAATAGTGAATTCAATTATTTATTTATTTATTTGGACAAGGGCTGTTGATTTAACATGATAATTATATAATTATAATTATATATGATAATTATATATATAAAAATTACTAAAGCACCCGTACATTAAAATCATGAATTATAATTGGGCTCTATTATGCACATTATGAAATTAATTAGTTTTACATTTTTATTGGTCTTAATTTTATTATGAAGGTGTTTTGTCATGACGTGAGAGAAGCTGTGGGCAAAAATCGCATACTGATTAAGTAGCTACTTGATTGTGACAAAAGTATGTCATAGTATGAATGCATGTCATATGAATGAAATTCGGATGTACTACATCTGTCATGTGACCTACAGTGTCAGCTGCATCATTCACAAATCCTCTCCCATGGCCTCATGGGATAGTAAAAAGTGTCTTCTGGATAAACACTTCAGAATCTGCAGAAGTAGTAAGTCATTCGGGTAGACCTACTTTTCATCTACTGTTTTATCAATACTATGAATTCAGTCATACTGCTATATTATACTTTTCTACTAAATACTATAAAAAGTAGAAAAGTAGGCATATTCATATTCTCTCTATGAAATAATTTCAATTTCCCCCCTTTTTTAATAAAAAAATTAATAAGAGAAAATATTCCTCTAATTATATGTGATACAATAGCGCTCACCTACACATATCATACATTTGTCACATGTCACTTGAATTGACTCTATGCTGTGCAACAAGAAAAGGAACAATTACTACTAAATAATTCATCTGGCGACAAACTGGTAAAGCTGTAAGAAAAAAAAGTGTCAGTGGTTCAACGGATCACAAATCTCACGGTTCGCATCACATTACGGTTTTTGACAATTGGATCGAATCATTTTTCGGATCAGCAAGAAAAGAAAAAAAAAATTCAATTTAGCTTGCTTTCCATTTAAAGCGAAGTACTTCTTTGATACCACAGCAAATACTACTAGATTAACTAAAAAGTTAAAACATGATTAAAGAGACAAGAGAACAGCCAGTAAAAATAAGAACAAATACACAAATTACAAGCATAGATAAATACAACAGAATATCTTACAAATAAAATAAGGTTTGTATTATTCAAATAAAGACATTTTAATAATTAGGGAAAATAACTGAGGATATTGTTCACTGTATGAATGAAATACAGATTTTTTATTTTTTTATCACAGCTGTTTTGTTGTTTGATGATCATTAATGACAGCAGCAGTATTTATAGGCCGTTGTCCCTTTAAGACCTGATGCACGGTATAATATCCGATATAATTATACTAGGGGTGTAACGGTACGCATAAATCATGGTTTGGAACGTACCTCGGTTTTAAAGTCACGGTTCGGTTCATTTTCGGTACAGTAAGAGAAAGAAATGCAAACATTAAACTGCAGGTTGTTTATTACTATACAGTTTTTTTAACTATTCGTTTACACTTTTTTAATCAAATATATATCAAATAAAAAAAGAATAAGAAATAAAATACTGCTGCAAAGTTCTCCACTAAATAAAATACTCCCAGTCTCTAACCAATATCACATAATAAAAATTAATTATATTTATATAGCGCTTTTCTAGGCACTCAAAGCGCTTTACATAGTCAGGGGGTATCTCCTCATCCACCAGCAGTGTGCAGCATCCACCTGGATGATGTGACGGCAGCCATATTGCGCCAGAACGCCCACCACACACCAGCTAACTGGTGGAGAGGTAACAGAGATAATAAAATATAATGCAAAATATAAATAAATAACTATGATAACAGTGCAGCATTACCAATCCTAGCTTGTAGGCCTGCTCATATTTAAAATATATATAAAACTTTTCCAAAATGTAAAGTGCAGCATTAACAGTTTCAGTTTTTAGACCTGCTCAGATTTCCTTATTGCATTGGCCCTATCGGAATTAAGAGCAAAGGTCTGTTTAAATGCCGACGGGAGCATTGTTGTAGTGATGTTCACACTCGCGTGATGCCTTTTGAAAACTTAAGAATCAGCTGCAGGGCGGGATTTGCGCTGAACACGGAGACTTCCGGCATTTAACTTGTTCGTGTGGAAACACGAAAATTTACCTATGTTCCGCACACCAAATATTGCATTCGGTGCACAGGTGCACCGTACCGAAAGCCCTGTACCGAAACGGTCCGGTACGAATACACGTACCATTACACCCCTAAATTATACACATCACATCCGATTTCTTTCTCAGCTGTTTTCATTCACTTGAGTCATAACTGACTGCATTTACCTGAAGGATTGTCAAGATCGGTATTTTGTCAAAATGTTTGTGTGTGCTTCATGTGTGTGTGGCTGTGCGCATAGAGAACAGCGCGCAAGTTACGGTTCGAGTTCCCTTTTGCCTTTTCTTTCTGGGATTGTTTTAAATACGCTTGCTTGCGTAAAGACAAACAAATTATAAACTTATACTCTATTATGGTTACATTTTGCAATTAATCCGCGGATCACATGCGTGACGAACCATGGGGCTTGGTCCGTACGGATCACGGATCAACTACAATCCATTTAACCACTAATCAGTTGAATTGAGCTTAAAATGCCTGATTATCAGAGCTGCCTATCAATTAATGAAGCAATGATTGATTAAGCAATTAGCAATTCTAATAGTGAGAGGCAGGTCTGTGAGGCAGGTTTTGAGGTATGAAGATACTGCGGACCAGTGAGTGTGGATGCCATCAGCTTCTTCTTACTCTTTCAACCCATCTCCATGCACCACTTATTCGCTCTGTTGCTCATTAGCACACAGCTCAAGCTTTGGAAACCAGCACCACTAGAGCCGGCATGACTGTCACGCCAGCACTACATTGATGTGTACGGTTCAAAGAGGGGCCCACGTGTCAGCAGGTTTTGACTCTTGAAAATGTTTTCACATGACCAAACAATTCTAATTAGTCTAATTCTTGCATGTCTGTTTAAATGGCAGAATAAAATGTTTTTATAAAATATTCCTTCCAGTTGAGCATTCAGTAAAAAACTACTCCAAGATTGCAGCATACTAAATATAGCAGTCATTTTAGTATTTAATATTAGGGCTGTCCATTACAAGTTTTAATCAAATTAGTTAAAAAATATGCAATCAATAACATATACAAATTAATATAATTGCCCCCATATGAATGTAATTGAAGATACAATATTATGCAATTGAATATAATTGAACACAAGCCTCTGTTCTACAGTCCACAACAAATACATTTAATTTAGTTTGTCATTCTAAATTGAGTTTGACTCCAGACCTCACTACATAATCACACAGCATGTCTTTTTCTTAGACGCACATTTATTAAAGGAACACTCCACTTTTTTGAAAATAGGCTCATTTTCCAACTCCCCTAGAGTTTAACAGTTGAGTTTTAGCATTTTCGAATCCATTCAGCCGATCTCCGGGTCTGGCAGTAGCACTTTTAGCTTAGCTTAGCATAGATCATTGAATCTGATTAGAACGTTAGCATCTTGCTCAAAATGACCAAAGAGTTTTGATATTTTTCCTATTTAAAACTTGACTCTTCTGTAGTTACATTGTGTACTAAGACCAACAGAAAATTAAAGTAGCAATCTTCTTTGATATGGCCAAAAACTATTCTCTCATTCCCGTGTAGTAATTAATGAACTTTGCTGCCGTACCATGGGTGCAGCAGTCTCAGTGATATTACGCAGTGCCTGAAAATAATCCCCAGCAACTCTATTATTGCAACCACCCACAAACTAGCTGGGGACTTTGAAAGTCTCCCTGTGGTTCAACAACAGACACTAGAACCCTGCATTTCAGCACAAGCCCGACGGGCCCTGACTTTTTTATGCCCCTCGAGTCGTTCATAGTTCAGATGTGGGCCAGGCCTCCCGCCTGTTTTAGACTGCTCCTTACTTTTATATTTTAGACATCCATCAATTAGTGCTGAAAAAAAAATGCTAGTGGAAACAACGCGAGACCGTGCTACCGCGACTGTCAAGAGCGACTTGACATTGTCCCGCCAGCAGCATTATGGTGCGTGCAGTCAGCTAAGCTGAACAGTTCTGCGTTCAAATACACGCAATAGGCTTAAGATTTCTGCAAAGCACCAGCAAAAGTAATTACCATAAATGTGACAGGGGGAAAAGTAAGAAGATATATGAATTATTTACTAATAAACTAGTGTTTTCTGAGTCAGTGTCGCTAGAATTAAGTTGCCGATCCTGACCCGCCATCTCCTCATTAGACGTGTCTTTAGAGAGAAGTGCATCTATACGGATTATGATTATAATTAAAGAGTTTTTGTTTTCAATTTGTTTTATTTCGTTCATTCATTTAAAGCTTTCTATATATATTCATCATGTCTGTGAGGCATGTATTCACTGAGTTTTGGTTAATTTTTATATCATGCGTACCATGTTTGTTTTCTTTACTTTATAGAAGCACAATGTTTTGTTGATATTGTGAGTGCACACAAATAAAAGTAGACCCTTTGCAGTTACGAATGATGTATTACTCTTACCTTTATGAGCAAAAAGTGAAAAAAAAAACCAAGTGATCACGCTGCAAACTATTGTTAAACTATTGACCGGTCTAAGCGTCTCCGCACAAACTATTGGATATAGGGCATATTTATCTGGGTCTAATGTTTAAACATTGTTATATGCTTGAACTGTTTTATATCTACAGATTTTATTTTAGGCAAGTCGAGATGATTTGAGGAGGCTAAATTGATTAATAATAGGCTCCCTGTCTGCCGCTGGCTGCTTGGTCATTACTTAAAAAAATTAAATAAAACTTATACTCAACAAACAAAAAATGCTCCAAATGTTTTTCTAAATTAACTTAATAAAAGAAAAATAATTAACAAAATATAATTACTTTGCTATCACATACAAATCTGAACTATTTTAATAGCTGAAACAGTACTATAAGCTGTTCAGGAACTGTTTGGCTGTTTTTCAAAAGTGTTTCAGAAGTGTTATATAATTTTTTTAAGTTAACTTAAACCACCACAATTTAATAATAACATACTGGCATGAAGAGCATGTTGGTTGATCTCCTTTTGATATTAAGAACTTGTGTGAGATTCTGAAATTCCTATTCAGCATTGTGCATATATGATCTGATCCCAGCAATTATTGAAAATAAAAATGTGACTTTAACCTACAACAGAGTTAATTAATTTCATTTAGATTGTTGTTCATATACTGAACCCATTCCTTTTACCATTTGGTGATGATGTGAAATACAGTACTATGGTAAGTGACCAGAACTGGGAGAAGAATTAAGTTTATATGTCCATACACATTTTTTGTTTCTGTCATGAATAAAACATGTTGTCAAATTATGTTTGAAATAGGGCTGAAATGAGTAGCAGACATTATAAAAAATATAAATAAAAAAATAGCTACAAATATCTTTGTTGTTGAATAGTTGTTTGATCTCATATGACCTAATGTAAGGGCCAGCAAAAATATAATACAGCCCTCACACATGCAAAACCAAAAGAAGAAGACATGCTTATGAGAAGTGCAAATTAAGCCAAACCAGTAGACTGTACTGTAGAGTGTAGTTTTAATAAAGTTTTTGCTAGTACTTATTTGTATTTAAATGTCTAAAACATAAAATGAACTATATGCAGTGTAAAACACTACAGTTTACATATGTGATAAGCTTTGAATGGGTGTCTCTGTCTCTGTGCCAGTGATCACGTGACACATAAATGTTCTATACATCAAATGTTCATATGCATCAAAGACTTAAAATATTTTTTAAAGAGGACAAGCAAGAAAGCAACTAGCTGGCAACCATCCCCGCATCTTGGAAGTGAGTTTTGCAGAGAAAAGCACTACTCACTATTTCTTCAGAAAACTTAAAAGTTTCCTGTCTATAAATTGGCAAATGCTCAAACACATAGTGAAATAGTGAAACTAAGAGAGAGAAGCTAAGAAAACAGACTTAAAAACAAAAACACCTTTACCGTTAGTGGAAAAGGCTGAAGGTCACTTTGTGTATCTCTTCCCCAAGCGTCACCTGTCTCTCTCTCTACAGCCTGTCCCCAGTTCTCTGGCTATCTCAACCACCCGCACCGAACCCAATTACAGCCCAGCACCGCATCCCACGTCTCACTCACACACACACACCCATGTGTCCACATCACACCACACGCCTCTCCCGGTGCAACACATCACACCCCACACTCAGTGTCTCCACACCCTCCATCAGCCTCATGGCCGGGCCAAGAGAGAATGATGACTGGAACCACTTGGATTAAGATTAGGACTCGGTCAGAGTGAGAGACTAATGAGCACCGACCGGCGACACAGAGTGCCATGCACTTCCTGTTGAGGACAGGATGTGACTTTTGGAACGTGACTGACCCATCTCACTTACCTTGTGTTGAAACACATTTACCACAAACATCGTCTCACCTTGAGATTTCCTGAGACCAGTGTGTCAGTGTTTTATCCACTCTCTCTAACCCTGTATTGTTAATTATAGCCAGGGAGAGAGAGAGAGAAATTCAGGGCATGCTACAGTCTCAGAGTCCTGTGATTTCATTTGCGTAGGGGTAATAAAACTACTTCATAGGGCAAAGGATGGAACCAGCGGCATAATGCCCCCAGAGACTATGGTTAGTCCGGCCTGTCACAAGGTAATGGCAGCCGCATTATTACAGATATAATGGAAACTCAATACTGCTTTCCCTGATCAAAAAGAGGAGAGGGAGGAAGCAAGTAGGCCAAGAGGGGAGAGTGGAGTGCGTAAGTCAAGGAGAAACAAAGTAAGACAGTTTCGATGGATTTGTCAGAACCTTGTCCTTAAATTGAGTGGTTTCTCCACTCTTTAAACCTGATAGCAGAAGCACAATAGCTTAAAGTTTATTTAAGGTTTCTGTTTTCATCTAGATGTCATAGTTTTTAGAGGGAAATCAGCAAGATGTTTGTAAAATGTTCTCTGTATATTGTGTGGATGTCACTCTTAATTAAGTTTGAGCAGTGGCTTTTAAAACTGTCTAAATTCTTTCCCTCATTTATTTGGGGAATAATCACAATCTTCATGTAAAACCAAACTGAAGCCTTTGGCAAAGATTCGCATCAACATTCGATATACCAAATAAATGCACAATCAGTAAGCAGTCATTTTAATGTGGTTAGGGCCCAGACACCATTACTGCTAGATCAAGGTTATTTTACTTTCACAAATCTCTGTATTTTTTTCCCTCCTTGTCATTGTGAGGCAGCGTTGAGGCACTAATTACTAATTCATTTAAAGTTTCCAATAATAAGCGAGTTACAAAGATCAATTTGGTAGCATCTGCTAGCCATGTGATCAACCCACTTTATACAGAATCTTTTATAGGTTTTTATCGGCCACGGATATGACTTGAATCATCTTATGAGAGTAAATATCTCCATCAAAAGTTGTATTTACTTCCTAAGGGATAAAAACAGTTCTAACACCTGCACCCAATGAAGTATGTATTGAAGTATAATTTAGAGCACTAGATAATCGGACTTTCACAAACAACACTGGTGTTGTACCTGTGCTCACAAAAGAGTCTCTTGTTTACTCCTGTCTCAAAAAGCTGTGCTTGAGGTGACAGATGTTCCTGTTTTTATGTCCCCCTATTTGAACGCATTTATGTCTTTGCTTTTTTATATCCTACCCCCACATCAGTCTCTCTGTCTGTCTGCCCTTGGATACTGTTAATAATTATTAAATGGTGGTGGAAAAGAAAAAAACACACGCATACTCTCAGTGACACAAGCACATGTGTAAATGGAACATCAAGTACATACCAGAACAAAGTGATGACACTCACACACTGGTGTGAAAACCAGACATCTCCATTATGCCCATCCCATAGCACACTTGCACACAAACACACATAATGAATAAAGGAAAATGTGCAGACCAGACCAGACAGCAGATAATGCAGGACTTCAGATGCTCTCATCAGTCGACACACACAGACAGGAGAGAGAAGCATCTTCAAAGGCCCATTTGAAAGAACACACCACCGCCACTCTCACCCGCTCCCTCTCCTCCCACACTCCCAATATATATATTCAAAGGCCATCCATTAACCTTTCACTCACACAGACCTGTCTGTGATCTACTGCTCTCAGCTCATGCTTTGAAGAACATGGCGCTCTTCCACCAACAGCCACGTGGAGAGGAGAGGAGAGGAGAGGAGAGGAGAGGAGAGGAGAGGAGAGGAGAGGAGAGGAGAGGAGAGGAGAGGAGAGGAGAGGAGACAAAATAAGAACTAGGAGAGGAGAAGAAAGATGAGACACAATGAGAAGAAACAATACCAATTAATTAAAAATGAGAACAGCAAAACCATAACAAGAAAACACAAGATGACATGAGATGACATATACAATAGAAGAGGAAACAAAACAAAAAGAGGACAGACAACACTAGACAAGATAAGAGAAAAAAAAAAACTTTTATTTACTGTGTATATGCTAAAGAGAGACCCAAGAGTGGTGTGAATCATAGAAACAGCAGCACACTAAAAATCAACATCACAGATTTTTTTTAAGCATCACAGATTGAGCAAACAGTAAGATTCCCCTTCCAACTGCATTCATGCTCTGATTAAGCAGCATAGCTGCTGCTTTATTTATGCATTAAAATCAGCCAATACATGTATGAATTCAATCCTCCCTGCTTCAAAAGCCCATGAATGCTGCATCCATGCAGCCCAAACAAATTCCTCTCTCATTAAACATTCAGGCAGGAAAGAGCTTGGAGAAAAATACGGCAAAACAGCTGGTCCTCTAGAGCTGAATGAGAACTCGAGAAGAGGAGGAAAAAGAGAGAAAAAAATGTGTGTTCACACACTGCAGGACCGCAGGTCTTTCCACAAGAGCAACCATGAAGTGAGGACTTAAGTGTGTGTAAGATGAGGACAGATTGGAGCAGTCAGAGGGCCCACTGCTGCAATCACACACACACACAGATAAATAAACACATAAGTACTAAATGAAACTGCTATGTCAAGACTCCATCACGCACCCAGGAGTGGTCTCTGTATTCCAACCCATTAAAGAGCACTAATGTTGTTTCACAGCATATCTGCACATTTACAAGCAGCGCAGCAAGCAGATATTTTGCCTGTTTGTTTACAAAGGGTGTGTGTCTGCATCTGTGCCTTGAGAGTCTGGAGGCAGAATCTGAGACATACTCCAGACATACAACCACAATTCCTGCCAGCCCGGGCCTCGAACTCACAACCTTTCGATTGGGAGTCCGACTCTCTAACCATTAGGCCACGACTTCCCCTAAGCTGAATAAGGTTATTTAAAGATGGACTGTGTAGTCACCAACTGGAATTGCAGGAATAATAATTGTTTCCAATTATTATTCCTTTTTTTCCTTTTATTTTATTTTTTTCTCCACCTGAACGTTTTTGTCTTTCTAGAAGAAAACTATCTAATTTTAATCATTAAGAAGACAATATGAAAATCTTTGAACTGTTTCCAACCAGGTTTTTCAAACACTCTGGCATCTAACAATGTTCAGAACAAGGAGGTGTATTATAACTGAAGAAAACTAACCATTAGCATTCCCATTCATCTCAATGGACAGCTGTTTGGGTGCTGCAGGACCATACTATTTTGGAATCTGTCATCTTTGCTCAGGGGTGTTCAGTTCTGCAGCCAGGATTTTTTTTTTTTTTTTTAGCCCATTACATTAGCCAGGCATAAAAGCAATGTCACTAAAACAACGGGAGTTGAAATTTCAAAGCATTTCAGTCTTTCTGCGTTCTACATCCTGCGTTTCATCCAACGCCAAATGAAAACAACAAACACACTCACAACAATTCATGATTATTCTACTTTTGGCAAATTGGTGGCAATAGTTATTTTATATTTTTTTATAATTTCATTCATACGTTTTTGTTATGTTATGATCTGTTTATGCACCAGGCTTAGGTTTAGGGGTGGTCCTTGACGCACCTTCTTTTTTCCCCTAAAAACAATTTTTTTTATTTTTTATAAATCAAATCAAAATTTTTACTTCCGAACTGTACATTTTCTCATGAGATCGGTTTGAAATAACTGGTGAAACATCACTTTAGTGTCATCTTGGAGAAGATGTTAAAGGTACAGGTTGTAGGACCGGCCACTAGAGGGCGCACTACCAAAACAATAACAATCACGTGGTTTGATGACACTAAGAAGGAGCGTGGAATGATGGAATTTGTTGTCTTCTACCCAACCGCTGACAGCCATCAATCAGACGCAAATATAAATCATGGATTTAAGGCGAGTTCAACGATTTTCGCGAGTAGATTACATACAAAGTCATTGCAAAGACGCGATCAGACTATGGATCAGACGCGTCTTCCCGCGGGTCTAGAGACGCGATGCCCCACGTTTGCCATGTATGCCCTGTAATACTAATCTTGTTATAATAGCATACGTTTTCTGTAAAGATACGAATCAAAACAACTCACCTGTCGAGTAAAACACAAGCGAGATCGGCATCTCTTTCTAGTTGAAGTTTGTCGCGAAGCTACTTCCGCATTTGTCCAAGACACTGTTGTCATGTGGTTTCTATGTCAGTAAAGGCGGTAACAAAGGAGAACTAACGTCATTGACAGGCGACTGCACTGCCCCGTGTCACTGTTTAGAATGGGAATTTTCTCATGATTTACAAGTAGTTGAAAACATTAGAGATATTGTTAGTAATCAGCTGGACAAAATATATAACATTAGCCTAGTGGTTTTTGGATATTTTACTGCAAATATCTTACAAATTGTACATTTAAATGATGCTTTGGAGTTTAGTAACATTTTATCTTGATGATAAATAAATAAAGACATACATACTGGTAAAACATACTGTGGGTCACTATGGATAGTACCCTATAAGCTACAAAAAGCTTGTAACTTATTTACCCCTAAATGGCATGTATTGATACATTAAAAGTACAAATTAACTTTTGAAAGGGCACTTTCAGTGGCAGTTTTCCATCTTTTTTTTTCTGAGAGTGCAAAATAGATATTTGTGATTTCGTATGAAGCTTGCAAACATTTGACTATTATTCCCCCAGAATACACAGCTACTTCCAAATGTTCATCAATAAAGAAATACTAGGCCAGAATAAATAGAATAAAGGCCAAAATACCAGAATGCACTGGTATGCCATGCCAACAAACCAAACCTTGACAGCCTTTCTTTGAAGAGGTTGTTCAACCCTAAATTCACGCTGTTGGACGAACCAGCTGATTTGTCTGGTCTGTACAGAGTGGTGTTTAAAAATGTCAGTGTTTTAGGAAGTAAATCTAGCTTTATTACAGTTGCCTCTACTGTATTTCTTCAATTTTTACATCAAACATGACACAGCAACAATTACTTATCTGAGAAATAATTCTTTTGGACTGTGGTGTTAGAGTACCAAGTCTAATTTATGTTTCTTGAGTGAATAGTGAACAAGCTACAGAGAGTGATACTTGAACACTACTGCTAAATCAATACATCCACTGTGACATCTATTATAGGCAGCCAGACAAAAGGTACTAGGCAAAAGTTTCTGTTAGGGCTGTATTGTAGTGTAGTCTGACAAACTGAGCTGTGGTTCACATGCGGGGATACAAATTGAAATCTGGCTTTCAACATGATTTCTCAACATGCTGCTATACATTGTGCTTTGCAATATACATTTTTCACCATCAAATCAATTACTTATGGATTTTTTGAGTTTTAGGCTACTTTTGTTTTCTGTTGAACATGCTGTTTCACTCAGGAATACATCAGATTAAAGATGTAAAATGGGTTTCAACAGAACTTTCTGTTGACTTCAAACTGATTACACTGTTCAAAAGTAAAATGAAAATCCTTCCACTCAGCGAACCAATCAAACAACACGACAATCATCGGCAGTGCTGCTTACCCTACGACATTTCCAAGCGGCATGAAACCATCCATGTTCTCGCCATCAACGGTGAGTGATGTTTGACATTAATTTGTGTCACTCAACATCTCAAGGTCTCACTCAATAGAAAAGCCATAAATTAAGTCATCGAGGGAGAATATTTGACAAATGAATGAGCATTAGAGTGAAGAGTGAATGATTTCACTGCAATTCAGGAGTGTGAGATCAATGTGCGAGCGTCAGACTGAGAAGTGATTTTTTTGCGAGTTGTGAGAGCGTTACATGGAGGCGCCAGAGTATTAGACTGAGTAAAAGTATGAGACACGCTGGAGAGTGTTTGAGCGAGCTGTTAAGTGTACCAGACAGTGTTGTACAAAGGAAGAAATTAGAGTCTGAAAATGTGAAAAAAAAGGAGAATTAAGGGGACTGGAATGTGAGAAATTTTGCAGAGGAAGTGTCTGTGTCCATATACACACACACACACAGAGATGCACACTCAATGTTTAAAAAGTGTAGATCTATAAGCATGCCTATGATTATTAGTTTTGACTTTTACACTTATAAAACACAAATTTCCATTCATCATCAGTCTATCAAATCAAGCTTTTAAATGTAGGGCAATTTCAGAGAGGCTAACAATAGCAGGCTAGCTTTGAAAGCAAGATCCAACCCTCCCTGCAAATCACTCTCCAATACCAAGCCTCCTCCAAAACACATGAACACGCACAGCAGACCAGAGGCTAACCAGCGACACGATAAGAGACAGCGTTGGTGGACGGTTGAATACAATGCTGTCAGAGTATCTCACATCTTATTTATTGGTGAGAAAACATTACAGTACAAAGCACATAATACTAAAATAATAACACCTGCCATTCTCAAGAAAAATATCTCTACAAATGAGATAAAATATCACAAAGAACATTTGATAAGTGAGCCAGAAATACTATAAATTAGTTAGTATACTTTAAGGATATTTCATCTATATTTGTTATATCACTTAGTTTTACCTTTGGTTTGGTTTAAAATTTCCGAAGCAAAAAATATCATACATTTTTACCATGATCTACAGAAGACACCCACTAAAATGTCAT
Source organism: Carassius carassius (assembly GCF_963082965.1). Lineage (NCBI taxonomy): Eukaryota > Metazoa > Chordata > Actinopteri > Cypriniformes > Cyprinidae > Carassius > Carassius carassius. The sequence continues at coordinate 28,286,073 of NC_081763.1, read as the reverse complement.
TCAGTATAACAAGAGTTTATATACCAAAAAAAAGAAGAAGTCAGGTATATTTAGAACCAAATTCATTAGATGACACTAAGACTATGTAAGGAACACAGTGCAAACCCCAAAAATAATTAAGTGTAATATTTTACTCTATATCACTCTTTGCCTCTATCAATCAAACCATTAAGTTTTTTAACACATTTGTTAGATATATATATATTTTTAATCATTTAAAATATAATAAAATTTTGTATTAGCAACTTTTCTTTTATATATTAATAAGTACAGGTCATAAAAAGTATGTTGTTTCTTTTTTTACATACATATAGCTGTTACACGGAGTGATGATGGAATACTTATTTAACTCATATTTTGACACTTTATTTTACTTTATTTAAGTTTAAAAAAAAAAAATTGAAACACTATGCTTTCTATGTATAGAAAATCACTTTTGTAAATTTAATTGACACAGACACCAAAATGAGATGTCCCGTCTCATAAACATACCATTTGGAAACAGTAAGATTGATAGATATATTATTTTATTTTAAAGATGCTCACCAAGGCAATAAATAAGTTGCAATGTATTCCTGTTATGGCAAATCTGAATTTTCAGCATCCATTACCTCAGTCTGTCACTGCTGAAAGCTGTTTTTCAGAATTCTCTGATGAAGAGAAAGTTCAAAAGAACAGCATTTATTTGAAATGACAATCTTTTCTAACATTATAAATGTATATATTTATAGTCTCTGTGTGTGTCTGTGTTTATTCACTGGAGTATAAAATTGTGACAACCAGCTTCAGTCTCTTATATACACAGTATATACACCCTGAAACAAACAAACACACACACACACACACACACACACACACACACACTCACTCAAAGGCGAGTACAGCAGAAATGAGAAACAGAATTATGTGCTCTGTGTGAATGTGTGTTAGTTGTGGCATGCTTTAATGGCAACACAAGACAATCAATGAACCCATAGAGGAACAAAGCCTTCCTTATTTCCCCTAATAGCCTGTGCTAGCAGCACAACCTTGATAATACTCAATTGATTATTAATGCATTATTAATCCAGAGCCAGGTCACAGAGACAGCTGGAGGCACTCATGCACACACACACACACACACACACATACACACACACACACACACACACTCGTGTGAGCATCCACACGTACAACACATTGATGAAGCGGCTCCGTGCCAGGGGCCAAAATGTGTCCAATGGAACACTGAGTACATAACATCTAATCGCAGCAGCAGAACCAAGCAAATTAAACACAGGAAATACAGCAGCCACCAAATACACCTGGACAAGCAAACGCATGCTCCCTGGGCCTGGCACGGGCCCCACAGAGCAGCAGATGGTGCGGTGGTGTGGGAGTGGAAGGGCACTAGCTGGACAGACCCCTGCTACACCCCCCCATCCCCAGACCTCAGGCCGATCACATCAACACCAGCTTTACTGCCACATGTGTCCTTCCATCCACCACAAACTCTGACTCATATACTCATATACATCCACAATGACCCATTTATAGGGGCTGAGGAGACCAGTATATGCCAGTCTAATTTCAAATGGCACTTCCATTATAACTTACAAGTATTAGTATACAGTCAGATCTATTGTTGTGTCAATAATAGTTTTGTTTGTGTGTGTGTGTGTGTGTGTGTGTGTGCGTGTGTGCGTGTGTGTGTGTGTGTGTGTGTGTGTGTGTGTGTGTGTGTGTGTGTGTGTGTGTGTGTGTGTGTGTGTGCGTGTGTGTTCTCTTCAAAAGACCAAAGTCTGGTTTCTTTGATTAGTGTGAAATTTGTTGTGAACTGGGAAATGAACCAAAGAATCATACTCAAGTTTGGGTATTTACACAGATTTCATGAATTTATTTGATTATGATTTACAAACTCTGAAACTTTGTTTTAGTTCAGATTTTGGTTCACTAACGATTCATCTGAATAATTATCAGGTAAAGTAAGAATCTTTTTTTTTTTCTCAGTCTCTCAATTAACAGGGAACCCTGTCAAAAATATACAAAGTTTAGAGATACAAATATCATCACTTAAAAAAAAGAAAAGATAAAAATAGTTTTAAATGCACATCTAAAATTACACCAAAGGCAGTTTTATATGTTTTAAATTATATAATTATTTGTAGTCCAACTTATTGGAATTTTAATTTTTTTATTTTTATTGTTGGACATATGTTACATTACATGATATTGTTTACAAACTGTTTTATTTACACAGCAGATACACTGACTGAGCAACTGCATGAGACATTTTACATTTCAGTAAATGGTACTATTTCTTTTAACATACCTTCTGATGTTCATTCTCGTTTATTTCTTGGTATAACAAGTAGTAAAGGACTGGTTCACAGCTCACATTTGCTTGAATTAAGATGGCTACAACAATGTCACATCACAGGGTGTCAAAACAGCATTTATAGTTTGAATTTCCTGATTAAATTTACAAAATTAGAAAGCTAAGAGTTTCAGATCAAAGGCAATAAAACACAAAGCTTATTGCAATTATTGGATGGCTGGCCCACTTCAAATAATGCATTGTGATGTTTTGTTTATGCATCATCAAAAGACTAAAAATAGTAAAGTATTAGTAAATAGATTACTAATACTAATACTAAAGTATTACTAAAGTATTAGTAAAACAGAAGGCGAAAACAGCATTAGGTAACAGTATTGATTTCTTAAATTACAACATCGATTAACGAAAAAGATTGATGCTGGAATTTAAGAATCAATACTGGTTTGTCAAAATGAAATTAAAATTGATTTATCGGTCTTAAGAACCCAGCCCTATATTCGAACTGATGTTGATGTTAATGGCATCCTTAAGAGAACTTAAGTTTGCTAACTTTAAATTCAGGTTGTTAGGTCAGGTATCGCTGCTGATTACTGACTGACTACTGCTATTGAATTATAATTTGCTAAAAACAACAAAATGAAGTGAAACAAATGGATATGAATGCAATAAAATTATCAATCAGACTTGGGCTTTAAACATAGTCTTCGCAAGTGAGTGAATACTTCCAAAACTATAGTCAGTTTTCTCTTTCAAGGAGTCAGAATAAAGATAATCTTTTCAGAACTAACAGATCTGTCTTAATGGCAAAGATATTAGAAGGCTTCTCTATCACCCTTTGAGTATGGAGGTTAGCGCCACAGTAACAGAAAATGTGTGCATGAAGGGACTACAAATTCCTAATGTGTTGGCCGAGCACTTGCATCTGCGTTGGTGTACGTAGCCTTAAGTTACCGTAACATGACATTAGAAATTTCAGAAAACAACAAAAAATTCTGCAGCTTGCTGTGCAAAGATCTGAAGAAGATTAGGTAGACTACAAACCCTGGGTAGAGGGGCTGACATTGCTCAGGGCAATGGTGCAGGCAAAGAGGATCCAGAGAGAGAGAGCCATGCTGTGGACGGAGCAAGGTGTGGTGGGGGGAGTGCGGGTCAGCGGGTGCTTGGATGCGGGGCACTCCTTCCCTCACGCCCTCTCACTGACGGAGAACCTGGTAAGAAGAGACAAATGAGAAAGAAAGATCAATACTAATAGCAGGCCCTAAATTCTTACTGTAGGCCTTTCCCTTCTGTGGCTCAATAAAAAAAAGCGGTAGTGCCCTGTAATTCTGCTCAATATGTCAAAGTGAGATGCTCGCTATTGCTACAACCAGATCCATGCTTTCTGGCTCTGCACGGCCTATTTCATGTTGCGCTTATTCAACATAATTGAGAGGAGCTCTAGGCGAACATTTGGCGCCGGTCAGGTGGAGTTAGACGACTAGAGCTGAAGGGCAGCCATTTTGTTCTCGCACTAACACGGCTACAGCTGTTCCCTGTCCAACACAGCTATTCTGTGATGCTGTTTGCCAGTAATTTAGTAGATACCAAGTAAACAAAAACGAAACATATGCTTTTATATGGAATCGAATGAATTGATCAGACTGTGGCCAGAAATATGGAAACCATTCAAACTATGTAAGTTGTTACTTTCCAAAATGTGACTCCTAGATATATGTCCTGTGTCCTCTTTTAAGATATGTTTTCTTCCTTTATGTCAACTTTTATAACACTGGAGCAAATATTTGCAGAGAAATTGTCAAAGCAAGATGCCCCCAGTGTAGCTCAGACAAGATCCATGTTTACCGCTTTAACCTTTACACTGCAGTTATTCAAAATAATTGAGAGAAGCCTTAGGAACAAACTGGGGGAAAATCAGGTAGATGGCTAGAGCTGAATAGCGGCCATTTTGTTCTAGCACAACAACATCAGCAGTTGTTCCCTGTCCAACACAAATATTCTGTGTTGCTGTTCGGTGATAATTTAGTAGTAACCACATAAACAAAGCAAAACATCTGCTGTTCAAATATGAATTTGAATGAATTTTTCAGACTGAGGCCATGTAATGTGAAAATTCAAACCAGTGAATGGTTTCGAAAGATTTATGTTCTGTTTTAAAAGATCTGTGCACAAATCAGTTTAAAAGAGCTTGTATAGACTGCAAAACTTTAACATTTAGAGACATGAAAAAAAAAGAAAAATCCCAAATAACATCATAATCATTCAATAATGGGGGTTTTGAGAAGTGTTATTGCTAATAAAAAGCTCTTGATAATGAAAGTTCAAAATTTAAAATTGTTATATTAATAGAGTGCTACTCTAAGAACGTCTCGGTTACATATGGTAACCCTCGTTCCCTGAAGGAGGGAACAGAGACATCACGTTGGTGACTGACGTAATTGGGATATCGCTTCAATAGACCAATCTACTTTGGGTGTAAACTACACAAGCCAATGCACATTGGCATGCAATTATTGCATCCAGCTACCTCACTGGGTGAGATTGGATAACACTGTGAAAACGTACACGTTCCGCTTGGAACAGGGATGCTGCAGAGGCCCCATCCTTCCTGAAGGAGTTTTTGGGAGCAAATACACATATAGCATCCGTTTAGGTGTATAAGGAGAAATATACAGCGCGGGCCACCCCGAGAAACCAATCATCCAACCTGGATGTCTCGGCACACGGTGGAGGATTCCACTCGAGCCCTACCATCTCGGCAGCCCGGGAAAACAAAGCTGCCATCTCTGATGCCCAGACACATGAGGCAGCGATCGTAACCATCACCCATTGCCAGGTAACGACTGCACCCAGAAACGTACGGGTGAAATGGCATCCTTATAAGGACGATCCGTCGTCTTTACAAAGACGGACCATGAAGGTCTTTTAGAGAAATTTGCTCTTTAGGAAATGCTCTTTTAGTGCTGAGGTGCACAGGTGAATTGGCTGCTTGCAGCCTGAAGTGCGCAACCCACTCCACATGGAACTACCACCGGTGAAGCACCGTCTCGCCAACACACGCGGCTTCCGAGAGTGTGCTGAACTCGTAGTTCACTTCAGACACAGTAAAGCAGAACGATACTAACGCTCGCTCAGGTCACCAACGTGACGTTGAGAGTGACTGACTGAAAGGGAACTCATTTGTCAAAATCCAGCTGTCAGTCACTTATTTTCCAAAAAAATTGTACATAGTAAAAGGTAAACTGATGTAATTTGCAGTCGATTTTATCTAAGGCTGTGTTGTGCTGTCTGCTTATCTGGTCTTGTTGTTCCTCTTATCTTCAGTGGTTATGCTTGTTAACTGTGTCATCACTAATGGTCAATCATCACTTGTAGACTGTTTCTACTTTAGTTTACTAACTGCCACACTTCTTCAGTGTTACTTTTACTCTGTGGATTGGGACCATATGAAAACTGAGCAGGGTTTGTTTAACACCAAGGGTTTTGCTGTGCCATTAAACATGTAACCTGCATCATGTTTTTCTTATAATAATTTCTTAAAGTAACTTGTTAAAATGAATTGCATAATTGGTCTTTGTTTAATTATGAACACACATGATACGTAACATGTACTGTACATGAACTTTGTTGGGATCATACCAGCACTCAAAAGATCCACCAGCACACCAGCATTCCAAGCTGGTCCCAACATTCCAAAATTAGTCAAAACTCAGTTTTCTTTTTCAGGTAAACTAGCAACGGTCTGATGAGAATCTTGGTGCAGTAATAATAATAATAATAATAAACTGTACTGTAAATATACTTATTATGTTGAAGCTACTGTAGATGTCCAAAGTTGCTCTGACCAGATCCATGTTTTCTGGCTTTGTACGGCCCATTTCACATCACACTTACTCAAAATAATTGAGAGGAGCTCTGGGCACACACCTGACGCCAGTCAGGTACAGTTAGAAAGCTAGCCCTGAATGGCGGCCATTTTGCATTTTGTTCTGCACTAACACGGCAACAGCTGTTCCCTGGCAAACACTTCAGTTCCAGTCATTCCAGAGCTTGATTGGATGTGACGTACTGCATATGCATGGACGTGAATGTACGGCCCACTGCAGGTCTTGCAACATGCAAATGCCAAGAGTGTCCATTCTGTGCACGTTTAAAAGAGAAATACGAAGGTTTAAAGAAGCTTGGGAACTGAGAGCAAGGGAGAGAAAGTGGACAGTTTCGAGTCAGTACTGCCAGAGGGCTCACACATCTCATTTGCCTAATGAAATAAATCACAGTCTGGAAGTTTCTTTCATTTGTTCTTGGAGGCTGCTCTTCCTTCAGGGCTGAAAGGAAAAAAAACAGACAGAAATGCATTGAATTATTAGAGCTAATGCTGCCCCTGCATTCAGAAAGAACAGACAGACTGTTCTGCGTGTTTATTGGGACGATAACCTGTGTGTGTGTGTGTGTCTCTTTAAAGGGATTCGCTTTGATCCTCATAACCCTCTACCTACTCTTTTCATTGATCTTCCCAAGTCATAGATGTGAAAAATAGATTGGCAATAACAAAAAAGGGAAATCCACACACACAAACATGTAAAGTCAGTTTTAGCTACTTTTTGAGGCATTTTTGAGGATTTATTGCACTATAATGTAGATCAAACCAGTACACTCAAAATAATGTAGCAGAAACACTGACTATGTGTGGTAAGCTGAGTTGAGCCAAATTTGCAACTTATTTAACTTTTGCAGTGTGAAAGACTTACTAAGACTTACTAAGTAAAACAGAATATTCTGTGAGAAATCATGTAAAGCGACACTTGATTTTATTCATTAGAATTTCAATGGATCATTCGAAGTAGATAAATAATATACTTTTGTTAATTACTCTCCTGTGCGGCCTTGATTATATGAGAGAGAAAAAAGTGATTGAGAGGCGAAAAAAAAAAGCTGTTAAAACAAAAATAAGACAGATTGCACTTATGAATCATGCATAATTACACCAGGGGCATTTATTTCAAAGTTACAGACTTTCCCCCTATTGAAACATTTGAGTAGGACATTTAAATAGTCAATAACCTTTAGTTTAGTGTTCAAACTAGTGTTCAAAAGTCTGGGGTCGGTCTTTTATTTATTTATTTTTTCTATAAATCTCTTTATTTATAGAAAATATTTATTTGATAAAAATACAGTAAAAACTGTAATATTTTGAAATATTACTACCATTTAAAATAACTGCTTTCTATTTAAATGTTATTACTGTGATGCAAATCAGAACTTTCAGCATAATTACTCCAGTCTTAGGCGTCACATGATACTTCAGAAATCATTCTAATATGCTGATTTGATGCTCAAGAAACATTTCTTATTATTATCAATTTTGAAAACAGTTGCGATGCTTAATATTTTTGTGAGAACCGTGACATTATTATTTTTATTTTATTTTCTTTGATTAATAGAACGTTTAAAAGAACAGTATACTTTGTATGTCTTTACAGTCACTTTTAATCAATCAACACATTTTTGATGAATAAATGTATTCATTTCTAAAAAATAAATAAATAAAAAACTTACTGACCCCAAAAGTTTAGGTCTCAGCTGTGAACCATGACATGATGATTGCTAATCCTATTCAAGCAGGTGGTGTGAGGGGGAAGGACATTCTCCTTCCAGAGCGTTTAACTGGACAAAAACTACAAATACAAGATGAATCATCAAGATGACTTCAGGGGCTCTTTAAAAAATGATCAGTTTCAGATTTCAAGTTCTTGCATTCACTGTCAATCGTCCGCTCTGCTTCCTCCAAGCTTCCATCCATTCCATTCACTCTTCCTACTCTCTCCTTCGTCATTCCAGCCTTCACTCCATCCTCCCTCTCTTCTCCCCATGACCTTCTCTGATATTTACCCTCCTCTCCTGTGGCACAGCAAAAAAAAAATAAAAACACAGATCAAGAGAAGGGACTGACCAATAAAATCGGCCACGACAGAAAAACAGCCCACTTGTGTGTGGGCCAGACAAAGCATCAAAGTCTGGGAGGTACAAAAAAAAGAAAACAAACATGGAAGTATTCACAGAGCCTTTCCTCCTGCTGTCTGCATGTTACTAATGGTCAGAAAATGCTCCTCTCCTGGGACGCACCACTGTTTCTATTTTTTCCTCTTGCTTTTGTAGCTGTTAATAAGAAAAAAAATTGTCTTTCAACCTCTTTCTTTTGATCTTGCACAATGGCTCTCCTGCATTTCCAGCTAGGATGGATGGGAGCGAGAGAAAGAGAGATAGAGAGAGAGAGAGAGAGGTAAAAAGCAAAAGAAAGAGGTGCAGCAGGCGGTCTTGGGAGCTCGTGCTGGTTGAGAGGGGAACAGTGCAGCGAGGGTATTCACTATGAACTTGCCTTAGGGCAGTGACTGACCTTTTGCTCTGATCTGATCTACCATTATCATCAGTGTTGCTGTTCCAGTGAAAAGAATTGGACAGGCAGAGGGATAGGTGGATATGCTCTTGCTCTTATCCAGAGGATCCCATAGGAAAGGGAGATCACTTATGTAATCTATTTAATGTCTCAACTGTTTCTCCTAGTCAGCAATGACATTAAAGGGATAATAAATGGAAGTTTCTTCTTAAAGTTGTGATGAGACAAAAGTAGTGACAGATTTTTCTTCCATAATGGAAAATACAGTAAAACCAAGTGAAATGAATTATTGAGAAAGACTAAAATGTAGTGATGGGCTTGGTTCAATCCATTGGTTGTTTGGATGGAGCTTAAAGCCGGCTGTGAGAAACTAAATCACTGGAGAAGATATGGAGAATTCAATTCAATTCAATTCAAGTGTATTTGTATAGCGCTTTTTACAATACAAATCGTTACAAAGCAACTTTACAGAAAATTAAAAATAATAATAATAATACAAGACGTAGTCAGCTAGATGATGAACTATCAATATTATTAATTAATAGTAATTATATGATGCAGTCACACATGTAGCAATAATTGTTAGTTCTGTTTGTTGATTCAAGGTTAGGATCATCTGGGGTCCTCTGAGGGTCAGCATCATCTCTTCTCAGGTGTTCTGGATCCAGACTGGAGCTTGTGTAAATCCTAGTTACCACGGGATGTAAATCCCGTGGCAAAACATAGAAACAAGATAGAGACATCATTAGCATAGCTGCTGATCCAACAAAGTAAAATTAGTTTAACCCAAGCTAAAGAATAAAAATGCAGATGCAACTACACTCACAATTTAAGAGATACATTATTCGAATGCTTGGCGAAAGAGATGCGTTTTTAATCTAGATTTAAACAGAGAGAGTGTGTCTGAACCCCGAACATTATCAGGAAGGCTATTCCAGAGTTTGGGAGCCAAATGTGAAAAAGCTCTACCTCCTTTAGTGGACTTTGCTATCCTAGGAACTACCAAAAGTCCAGCGTTTTGTGACCTTAGGGTGCGTGATGGGTTGTAGCGTGGTAGAAGGCTAGTTAGGTACGCAGGAGCTAAACCATTTAGGGCCTTATAGGTAAGTAATGATAATTTGTAACAGATACGGAACTTAATAGGTAGCCAGTGCAGAGACTGTAAAATTGGGGTAATATGATCATATTTTCTTGACCTGGTAAGGACTCTAGCTGCTGCATTTTGGACTACCTGTAGCTTGTTTATTGACGAAGCAGGACAACCACCTAGAAGTGCATTACAATAGTCCAGTCTAGAGGTCATGAATGCATGAACTAGCTTTTCTGCATCAGAAACAGATAACATGTTTCGTAGCTTGGCAATGTTTCTAAGATGGAAGAATGCAGTTTTTGTAACATTGGAAATATGATTTTCAAAAGACAAATTGCTGTCTAATATAACACCCAGATTTCTGACTGTAGAGGAAGTAACAGTACATCCGTCTAGTTGCAGATTGTAATCTACAAGATTCTGTGTGGTGTTTTTTGGTCCAATAATTAATATCTCTGTCTTATCTGAATTTAATTGGAGAAAATTATTTGTCATCCAATCTTTTACATTTTTAACACACTCTGTTAGCTTAGATAATTGGGAAGTTTCATCTGGTCTCGTTGAAATATATAGCTGAGTATCATCAGCATAACAGTGGAAGCTTATTCCGTATTTTCTAATAATATTACCAAGGGGCAACATGTATATTGAAAATAGAAGGGGACCTAGGACGGATCCTTGTGGCACTCCATATTTTACTGATGATAAATGAGATGACACCCCATTTAAGTAAACAAAATGGTAGCGATCGGACAGGTAGGATCTAAACCATCTTAGAGCCTGCCCTTGAATACCTGTATAGTTTTGTAATCGATCTATGAGTATGTCATGATCTATGGTGTCGAACGCAGCACTAAGATCAAGTAAGACTAGAAATGAGATGCAGCCTTGATCTGACGCAAGAAGCAGGTCATTTGTAATTTTAACAAGTGCAGTTTCTGTGCTATGGTGGGGCCTAAAACCTGACTGAAATTCTTCATACAGATCATTTTTATGCAGGAAGGTGCTCAATTGAGCAGACACAACTTTTTCTAAAATTTTAGACATAAATGGAAGATTTGAAATAGGCCTATAATTTGCCAGTACACTAGGATCTAGTTTTGGTTTCTTAATAAGAGGCTTGATAACCGCCAGCTTGAATGGTTTTGGGACGTGACCTAAAGATAACGACGAGTTAATGATATTGAGAAGCGGTTCTTCGGCTACAGGTAACAGCTCTTTTAGTAATTTAGTGGGTACAGGATCTAATAAACATGTTGTTGGTTTAGATACAGTGATAAGTTTATTTAGCTCTTCCTGACCTATATTTGTAAAGCACTGCAGTTTATCTTTGGGTGCGATGGATGAAACTGAAGTGTTAGACGCTGTAGAATCTACATTCGCTATTGTATTTCTAATGTTATCTATTTTATCAGTGAAGAAATTCATAAAGTCATTACTATTTAACGTTGGTGGAATATTTGAATCAGGTGGCGTCTGGTAATTTGTTAATTTAGCCACTGTGCTAAATAAAAACCTTGGATTGTTTTGGTTATTTTCAATGAGTTTGTGGATATGCTCTGCCCTAGCAGTTTTTAGAGCCTGTCTATAGCTGGACATACTGTTTTTCCATGCAATTTTAAAAACTTCCAAGTTAGTTTTTCTCCATTTGCGTTCAAGACTACGAGTTACTTTCTTGAGAGAGTGAGTATTACTGTTATACCATGGCACAGTACGTTTTTCTCTAACCTTTTTCAATTTGATGGGGGCAACAGCTTCTAATGTATTAGAGAAAATAGTGCCCATGTTGTCAGTAATTTCGTCTAATTCATGTGTATTTTTGGGTACAAATAGCAGTTGAGATAGATCAGGCAGGTTATTTGCGAATCTGTCTTTGGTGGCTGGAACAATAGTTCTGCCCAGACGGCAGAACTATTTTAATAAAAAAATAAAAAAATAGAGAAGAATTTTAATAAAAACTTTAATAATATCTCAGTGAAAAAAATAGTCCTAGTGTACATACTACTAATAAAAAAAATAAATGATTTGCACGTGTAATGGTTAAAAAAATAATGGCATTTATTTTAATAAAAAAATAAAAAAATAGAGAAGAATTTTAATAAAAACTTTAATAATATCTCAGTGAAAAAAATAGTCCTAGTGTACATACTACTAATAAAAAAAATAAATGATTTGCACGTGTAATGGTTAAAAAAATAATGGCATTTCAGAAATAATAATAATAATGTAACTAACTGTAAAAAAATGCAATCATTGTAAAAACATAGACAGTTAACATCAATCAATATGTCTTCTTTTATGTTCTTTAAGATTCCTGAGCTATAAAAGAACAAACTCTTAACTATAAATGGACCAAGAGAGAGATAGAGAGAGAGAGAGAGAGAGAGAGAGAGAGAGAGAGAGAGAGAGAGAGAGAGAGAGAGAGAGAGAGAGAGAGAGAGAAAACGTAAGATAGGAAGATGAATGAATAATGTGCATTTGAACATCTATTTATCTGGAGACAGCCTTGTTCCAAGGCAAATAACCTAATTATCCAGTTACATTAGATCATTACTATAATCACCACGATCATTATTATCTATTTGCTTAGCAGACACACTCATCTAGCACGACGCGCCATACATCTATTTTACACATGCCGCAGGTTGCTCAGAACCACTCACTGCCTCGTTCGATAATGTATGTTCATTTATTTTGAGGCAAGAGGCAATTGCCCACTACAAAGCAAGCTTATGCTAGAGAAAGATAAAGTGGAAAATGATGCCGGATAAGATCAGCACAAAAACAGCATCTAGTTTTGGCAAAATCTACAACAAATTTGTATACTGAAATGTATTGGAAAATGCAACATAAACAATAAAGTGAATCTTATGGCTTAAAGAGTTTTTTTTATTTGTTTTAATTGGATAGTTGCACTATTTAAGCTTTATATTTATACTGTCCTTTGCAAAGTATATTTCCTGTGAATATGCAACTTCTGATCTTCCAATATTTAGTCCGATCTTCCAACTTCTGAACTTCAATTTCGTTAGCAATTATAGGTGAATGACTAGACAAATAACTAAGTACAGTAAATGGTAAAATTATGTGTGCAATAAACCTATTAAACTATTAAATAATAGTTTGCAATATTAAGCAGCAAGACAAACTGGAATCAGCCGACAGCTAAAAAAAAAATCATAGTAAAAATGGCTGCGGCAGCTATTACGTTAAAAATAAGGTGGATATGTGTAAATTACATCACTGTCATTATTTTCAGCTCGAACATACATCCTTCAAAACCTTCAAAAACTCAGAAAATGCGCTGTTACCAAATTAGCATAGTTTATGTAACGCGGTAAATAGGATGCTAACGCAAACAGAGGACACAAATAAACACTGCTATCAGCAGTAGCAATTAATTCTTAGTGAATTTCCTCAAATGGGTTTTTCCCTCTCTCGTTTACCTCTGAATAATGTTGTGGTTCCCTGTTTGTGGTTATCAGCAGCTACATTAGCGTTACGTAAACTTAGCTAATGTTTATCTCGTAAGTGGTGGTAAGGCATTTTGTGGTTATTCGGCTTTCAGGCGAGCACAATGCAAGAATAATGACAGCAGCTTCATCTTTTAGAGAGCGGAGAGAGCCGGATCATTCACTCGGACCGGTCAGGAACGCTAGATTCAATTCCTACAATTAGTCGTCCGAGACATAAGCGCATGACTGGGAACTGAGCTTCCAGAGATGTAATTAATTTATTAGCCTCTTGACCCCTTTAAAGTAATCGCCTCTCAAATGGAGATAATCGCCACATTCTTCCTTTTTAAAATCTGAAGACATGGCATGAAATATCATTACCGTTGTCTCCCGCACACCTCCATCCCTGTAAGTCTCCATATCGTTCTATGCCCTCTACCATCAAACTCCTGTTTTACCAGACAAAATTATGACAGTCACCGGTAAATTCAATTTAATGAGATGCAAATTTGGCAAAAGGACAATTTGGGCTGCTTAGGTTGATGTCGTTATGCATGTCAAAAAATCCCTCATTAGCAGACGCCTATGAATCGGATTACTGAATAATGAGGGTGTGTTAGCCTCAATCTTTCCACCGAATTTGACAGAGGGCTTTATCTGTGTCCAATGTATTCATCCTGTCTAATGCGTAAGGTGATTCAGTTAAAGCTCAGCAGACTGGTATGGTGGACTGGTGCGTTGCCCCAAATTAGCTCCTGATCTCCATAATTGGTCTATAAATCTACTCTGACACTGTGGTTCGTCCTACTCCCATTTACATCAACAGTAATAAAGCATATCCTCCATGGTGCATCTTACAGACAGGAAGTGGAACACCGGCATCTATACATGTATACAAATACTCCCTTAAGTAATAATACTCCCTGTTTCCTACGCTCAGCCTGACACAAAGCTTCTAGAGACGTATTACTCTAATTTTCCCCATAAGCAAGCATCATGGTCCCCTGCCCTGTTTTGGAGGTGCAATTTACATTGGCACTCCAGCCGACAGTGACTCATTTGTCACTAAGCTTGCGTTTATGGAGTGGGGCTCAATAATTCCTCTGCATAATCCACAATAAACTGCACTCCTGAAAGCATCAGACTGTTCCCTGGGGAATAGCAAAGGTTTTACACTTTTTTCACCAAAACCTATCCTACTTTAGACCAGTAAGAGATTCCTTACCTTTCAATATATATATATGTGTGTATACATGATTGACAAATGATACTGGCAAAACATTTATGATGGCTTTATGATGAAATAAAATTGAAAACATCATAGTAATTTGCACATGTCTAAACAGCAATGTATAATTTATAATTTTAATGTCATGCAGTCTGTAATTGTTGTTCCACTGGTCCTTAACAACCACATTATTCCTACAGGGAAAAATATATATGATTAGTTAAAAATACAAGTTTACCGCAATTCACCTTAATTCTCTCCACTACAGGAGAACTGAATAATCTTAACTATCTACTATACAATGTAAGAGATATTAACATACTTTTATAGGTCCGGGTAAGAAAGTGTTTTTTTTTTAAGATCTTACTGTTTGCATTTAGCCCGAGTCTGTCTATATGCTGCTATATATATATATATATATATATATATATATATATATATTTTTTTTTTTTTTTTTTTTTTTCTTTTTTCTTTTTTCTTTTTTAAGAAAAGAATAATAATATACATAATTTATGAAGAGCAAAAGCTCTGTTATGTCTTGACAAGACTACATTGTCAGAACTAAAAGAAACACTAGTTTGCCTGAAGCAGATCCACAAATGAATAAAACCGCCAACATTTACATTATTTACCATAGCTAAAGTCTATTTCCTTTTCCCTTATGAAGTACTTAATGTGCAATACAATGTGCTGCTCAATTTTGCCAGATTTAATTAAAAAAGAAGGAAAATGTTATTTGAATTAGCAGTTTTCAGATGACACTTGTATTGGATATTTAACAATGAAAAAAATAAAATCTATTAGTAATCTGTTTTAATTGTTAAAACAGAATCTGAATTTAAAATTAAATCAATTAAGGTTGAATTTCTATTGTAACTAAACTGAAATGTTAAATGTAATCTTATACATTACACATTTGTTTTATTTATTTCAAAGTTTCTATGACCATCTTTCATTTATTATGAATTCTGGTTTGTAGTTTTGAAACAAAGAGTAAACGCAGCTAACAAATACATGTGGGAGATTGAGCTTAGAGTTTCTTAAATCTGAAATCCATTGATTTCAGAAAGAGTCATTTCTGCAGTTTGGCATCAATAAATGAAACCAGTTTACTGGGGAGAGAGTTTTTTAGTTCTGAAAGCTAAAGCAATGTTTTACAAGACCAAGGAGAATGTTGAAAAACTTATGATATGACTGCTTTAAAATCATTGACAAATGCATCCACAGAGGACACAAAGCGTTGCATAAAGCTACAGTGTTATGAACTTTTCCTTAATATTACACTGTTTAAGTGAACCTTTTTTAAACCACTGCCTTGCAGGTTTACTCTTAAGTGGCTCTTGCTGCCCATTGATCTGTGCATTTCATTAACCCTTGTGGATTGTTCAAATTCACTACCCTTTCGGTATGTTTGGGATGAAAACATCCACTCAATTAAACTGCTGTAAAAATGTATCAGTTTCATTTTTTTTTCAATTTTTTTTTTTGCATAAATCTGTTAATCAACTTTTAAAAAAAATTCAAGATTTTAACTCTTTAATTGCCAAGTTCATAAATGATGTCACTGATTTGGGGGGAAAAAACACACAAAATGACTTATTTTCAATATAAAAGTAATTGTTTTTTTACTTTTTATAACAGTCTTGGGCATGTCAAAGATTAGGCTTTGATGCATTTTTAGTTTTTGTGCAGCATTACATTTCTCCCTAATTTGTTGTTGGTGGCTGTTTTTGCCCCATTGACTTCCATTATAACGTCATTTTTTGATTGCAAAGCCATGACACCATATAATCATGCATTCTTGATTGTTTGTGGTTTTCCCTTTTGGGAAGAGGTAAAATTTGTTATTTTTACAGTTGATCACTAGGTGGGACCATTAACCCTTTAGATAGGCCTGTGCAAAAAAAGGCTTAGTTTCTGGCTTGTATATGGAGTTATATGGAGTATAACAGCAAATTATAGTCTTTGTGTGTGTGTGAGATTCTTGATTGTTGGTGGTTTTCCCTGTTGGGAAGAGGTAAAATTTGTTATTTTTACAGTTGATCACTAGGTGGGACCATTAACCCTTTAGATAGGCCTGTGCAAAAAAAAGCTTAGTTTCTGATGCTTTTCAGCATGCTTAATTTTACATTCTCCCCGTGTTTTCTTTTTCTTTGATTCTGAGATGACAGAAAAACTTCAATTCACAACACTGATAGAACATTGCACGTCCAGCTCAAGCAAACCGCATATCATACATTCCTCCTCAGCCAAATTAACAAATCTGAATCTTCACACAAACAAAATTACAAACCATTTCTATATAGCAAACAGTAATGCATCGAATTTTCTCATGTTTCATTCACTACGCTAACTATGCTAACAGTGTAGCTCATACTGACACAAATGTATGCTGGCCGGCTAAGATGGGCACAGGTTTATTTTCAGTGCCAATAATCCTGGCACATCCTTCATTCGGTGTGCTGACTGTGTTAAGCAATGTGTGCGGCTACAGTAGCACAGCTAGTTTTTCGCCATCATAATGACACCATTGTGCGAGCGGTTGGCAAATGGAACATGAGAGTGGTTGTAATGGGCCATGTATCAGGCAGAATGCGTTTGATTACTGGCTCTGAGAGAGAGGTGCAGCTGATAGCGAATGCGACCTCATCTCAAACTGGGCAGAAGAGACGGGAGGGGGGAAAAAGACATTAGAACAAGCAAAGAAAAGGAGCAGGAATATATATATAAAAAAGAACAGAATGCTTAAAGAGAATGCAAATGAGTGTCTGAGAAGAATCAAGACAGAATCGGTAAATCTCGCAAAACCAAGTTAATATCACTGTTTTCTCAAGTACACTGCAGTTTCATGGAAATACTATGGCATGTAAAGTATTTAATAGATCAGATCATAATTGTACCATTGTACCACCCTGCTTATGTATAGTGGACATAATGCAGTAGGACATTTGACAGCAAATATTATGTAACTTAATCTAATGTGGGTGAATTAAGCAAAATATGTCACAAAAATGTTCAGAATATATTTCCACCAAACCAGAAGAAATTACACTGAAACCATTTTCATGACAAATAAGCACATTCCTTCTCTGCAATTCTCACTGTACTGCAAAATCTCATTTTCATTAATGTGAACAATAAAACGACATACACTGTAATAAAAATAAAAATAAACTGAAAAGGTACTGGTGATTCTCTGCCAGCACATTTCTATTTGTTAAGTTTATTGACATTTTCTTCAACCCTAAGAAAGAAAATACAATCTAATGTGTAATTCAAACAAAGGGATAAAACGTCAATATGGAAAATGTGTTCATATTAACACATTGGGCCCTCTTCTTATGGACCTTAAAATGTGTTGTTTTTGTTAAACTGTACACAATTTGTAAAGTATGGTAATAATTATTCCTGATTTTAAATCTTTAAAAAGGATAAAAATATATATATATTAATAAAACAAGTAAAGAAAATTGCAATATATTACAGGAATGAGCTCTAAATTAAAATGTGTATTGGGGAATAAAAATGAAAAATAAAATGCAATACAGTGATGGGAATGGGATTTTTGCATTACAGCAAGGACAATTTGGGAGGGAAATCTTTTCAGGACAATCAAGCACCTTCACTCACTCTTATTACCTCTATGCAAAAACATCTAAATATTTGCACATTACAGCAATTAAGTAAAGCATTGCACCAATTTGTCTCATTACAAAAAAAAAGAGAAAAAAAAAAAGAAAAAAAAATAAGACCTGCACATGTTTTCTCTTGTTTATGGAGGTAAATCGCGGTGGAGAGGATTATTCTATATCCTCTGAGGTCACCATTCATTCCCTTGAGAATCACACCTAGTCATAAACACACTCATTCACCTGTGCTAGCGTTGAGGGAGGAGGTCTGTCATCGAGCGTCACTGTGTTAATTGTGAAGTCTTTCCAATGAGCATGATCCCTAGTGTCCTTTACTCACTACTGCATCTCGATTTTCTCACCAGGCTCAAGCAAATAAGAAGTCACACAGGGAGTCTAAACGCTAGCAGGAAATTACATGCGATTTTGAAGTGAGCCCAATTTATGTGTGTGTGTGTGTGTGTGTGTGTGTGTGTGTGTGTGTGTGTGTGTGTGCCTGTGTGAGTGGTGGGGGTGTGTGGTAATTTATCGTATGAGGGAAGCAAGCTTGTCTCTGCTTATTTCACTGATATAACAGGGTCACGGCACCAGCCGTCACTGGCGGCCCAAAGTGCACGAGTGCCAGTCACCTTACCTCACCCTCTTGTCTCGTCTCGCTAACATGCAGCTCTGTTTGCGTTCATCTATGATTCTGCTTTATTAGAACGTAGTATGCATAGCGAGATATTTCCATAGCACATACTTCAGCAGTAATCTGAGAATATTTTCTTGGAAAAGGTTATGAGCACATTAAAATTAGATTAAAGCAACACTAATTACTACACCGACAGTTATGAAAATACAGTGGGATGATAGTTATTAACTAATACATGTGTGAAACAAAATGACAGAACAAAGGTAACTTTATGAGGAACAAAAATAACAATTAGAGCCGTAGAAAAGAAGAAAGGTCTCAGTTGTTTCTTCTAGACAGTGAATGAAATGGTGAGTAAATGGTCAGGAGCAGTCATAATGGATATGCCTTTAATATCGCAACTGCCTCTCTTCAACTCTTAAAACAAAGTTTCTTTATTGAAAGTGAAAGTTACATGACATGTGGCCAAGAATGCTGTCCCATACTCGGAATTTTTTGTGTTCTGCATTTCTTCTATGGCATCACTGGGAAAACCAAATTTTGCAACCTTTATTTTTAAAAGTGAAGTAAGCGATGAGATAAAGTGGTGAGCAAATGGAGTCATGCCATCATTTCTGTACAGTAGGAAAGGGGAAAAATAAATGAGATCTCTTTAATATCTAAATTACTTCTAGACAGCAATGAGATAACGTGAACATGAGGCAACCATACTCGTAGGAAAGACAAATCGCAGTTTAGATGTCTTTAAAATCTCAATTCCTTCTCCAAGATAGCAATGAGATAACTTTGAGTGACTGTAGATTTTTGTTTTCTAAGCTTTCAAAAATATCTCAACGATGTCTCAAAAATGTGCATAGCGTTTGTCAAGATACAAAAGTCAGAGATCTCAGTATGAGCTCAGACACTTCTCATCAACCTCTTCGCAGTTGTGCACAGTAACTGTAATTAAGTAAATTTCATACGTCTGTACTTTTTACATTTTTTTTAAGTAAACTTTTACTTTATTGCATTTCAAAGCATAATAGCATGCTTTTTACTCCACTTGTTCCTCACATATTCATGAATCAGACTGTTCTGCTGTTCTGCAATTCACTGATTCAGTGATCTGGTCATAAAAGCAGCGCAGCTTGAATATGTGTGCGACATTTAGCATTGATTACTGTAAAATCATATTTAGATCATAAAAAGCCTCTCTCAAATGTAAATGTTTGAGATGAATTGATATTTAAATAAAACAGAACTGAGATCTCCAGAGTTATGAAAGAGCAACTTCTAAGTTATAATAATTTCCTCTGGGTATATTCAATAACTTGAGTGCTAAAGCATGTACTGTAACATCATGCTTATATAACAGCTTTTAACTTTTTTTTTTTTTTTTCTGAGCTACATCCTGTTCTTGCAGTGTATATTTGTACATTTCTTATCTGTCATTTGTTTAAACTGGGTAACAGACTTTAGCCTCAGAAAATGTCTTCAGTTGCAAGAAATTCTTCACAGTTCACCTCTCAGCTGTCACTGGTTCAACCTTACCTGTCATACAGTGACCACAAACTTTTTTATCCTGATAACCTGGTTGTGTTTGTGTCTGCCCTTTTCAATGGCTAGCTTGTGGTCAGTGACCCTGCCCTCGAATCTGCCTCAATTCGGTAGCTCTGACAACCCAAGTTGTCTAGTAGCTCTAGATCTTTTCCTTTTAGACTCTTATAACATACTAATTTATTTGCACTTCAGTTATCCACACACTTATCTTCATTGCAATGGTATTTTCTAAATTGATTAATCACAATGTTTGCCAACTTTAAAAGAAAAAAAAAAGGTTTTTTTTTTTTTTTTTTTTTTACTGCAAACAAATCTTTAAAAGCATGTCGCTGAGACAAAGAGAAACATACTAAATCATTAAAAACGTATTTAGTAAATTTACATTAACATTTAATCATTTAGCAGACGCTTTTATCCAAAGCGACTTACAAATGAGAACAATGGAAGCAATCAGACCAATGAGAGAACAACAACAGTATACAAGTGCCATGACAAGTCTCAGTTAGTCTAGCACAGAACCTGTAGCTATGTTTTTTTGTTTTTTGTTTTTTTTCACAAGATTAGGATAGACAAGAAAAGGTAAGTGCTAGTATTAGTTGGTCAAGTGCTGGCAAAAAGATGAGTAAAGATTTTTTTTGAAAATGAGTAAAGACTGGCTGTACGAATTGAGATTGGGAGGTCATTCCACCAGCTGGGCACAGTCCAGGAAAAGGTCTGTGAGAGTGATTTTGAACCTCTTTGGGGTGGCACCACAAGGCGTCGTTCACTTGCAGAACACAAGCTTCTGGAGGGCGCACAAGTTTGAACTAATGAGTTTAGGTATATTGGTACATTTTGAGGAGGGGCCCACCAAAAGTCCTCTACACAGGACAGCCTACTCATTGGTCCAGGGTAAACGAAGGCCCACCAATAAACTTTTTGTCTCATCGTCCCCCGTGAATTGTAGTGATGGCCCTGCTGGTATCCCCACTGGAGGCTGAGAGTAAATTTACTGCTTTCTGAGTCAGGAAACCGTCTCTCTCCCCAGCTTTGTCACTGTCATTCTCTCTCTGTCTCAATTCTTTTGCTTGACACTCACTTAATTCAAATTAGAGATGTTTTGTAAACATCTATGCTAGAGCACTTCACGGCAGCATCTTACTTTACCGCGTATAAATAAGCTGTGCAATAGTCACCCTGACATTAATCTTATGTGCCAGCAACAATGGATGGTGAAGATATAATAATGAAATGAATCGCGGGGTCTCCATTTGCGTGGTACCTGCACTTTAACGGGAGACACGGGATGGCCCAGACTGGCAGACTGCCACGTCGCGTGGCCTGACCGAGCCAGACCTTGACAGATTCATCTTCATTATGTGCACATCAAGACTGCGTTGGCTTGTGTAGACTTGCCCGCTCGTAAACAAAAATGTTTGTTTGTGCATGTAGTGAAGATGTCATGCGTCTGAGACTAACGGAAATTTTGATGTCCAGGTTATAGATGCCAGATAAACATAAAAAAGTGCAGGAACCTGTATACATCAAAGAGAACATAGAATCAGACAGAACCCTGATTAATGTCTTAACAAATGTCCAGGGTATAATTATGTATGATGCATCAGAGCATAATATTCTAAAGGACAAATAGTTTAAATGAGGCAGATGCTTCTCTGCCTCTGACATGACTTTTCTTTTTTGCTGACTTGTGTGGGCAGAAAAAAAAAGTTTGCATTGCAATAAAAAGTGTTGGCCTAAGTTTTTACCTTGGTGTTTGGAATATTTAGCTTTACATGGAAATTGTCATATTACACACATTAAAATCTGTAGTGTATTCAGTTTCATGTCTATTTTTTTAACATTGTCATTTGTTCTGATTACACTGAATCTTTTTATAGTAGAGACAAACTATGTTTCTGAGAATGCATTTTACTCTTTTACTTGTAAGCTTCAGCAAAAGTCAAAATGAATATCCATTTTTTCATACTGTATTTTAATGCGATGCCCGAATTCAGCATTTAATTGGTTTAGTTTTATATACACACTAGTTTTGTCTCAGTAGGGTTAATATTTTTATTCAGCAAAGGATGCATTATATTTATCAAAAGTGACAGCAAATACATTTCTAATGGCACAAAATATATTCTGTCAAATAAATGCTGTTCTATACATCAAAGTATCATAAAAAAAAAAAAAAACCCTATCTTGGTTTGCACAAAAATATTAAGCAGCACAATGGTTTTCAACACTGATAACAAGAAATATTCATTATTAAATCAGCATATTAGAATGATTTCTGTATTTCTGTCATTAATCTAATAAATATCAAGTCTTTGAATATGAATCACAGCCACTCTTACATCAAAACCAATCTAAACAGAGAATCATGAACCGTTATGAATGTGACGGTAGGAATAGTTCACTTAAAAATGTCAATTCTGTTATCACTACAATCACTTAAAAATTTCAAACACAGCAGACATTTTCACTTCAAAACGTTTGCACAGTATATGCCAAACCAAATCTGTACCACTAGACTAATAAATCTTATTTTTAGTTCATGTCTCATCCGAAGGCACCATGTGAGCCAGTAACAGTGGCAATTAAAAAAAAATATATGCACAGCATTCATGACTCGATTAAACTGGCCTGCTACGACCCACATCTGATTTGTTCCACAAAGCGAAAGCCGAGACGACCGAACACAACATTATAGACCTATGTGTTCCCGTAAATGTACGTGAGGAGCACGTGCATGCATGTGATGTATCGAGTTTGATGGCAGCGACCCCATTCTGCCGTCTGCAGTTACCCAGCAACGAGATGGGCAGAGTCTCGAAGGGTCTCCAAATCTCCAGGCTTGAACTCCCACATGCCTGTTACTCACCCAGCCTCTCTCACACACACGAAAACATCCCCGAGCGCATTGGCCAATGATCAGTCGAGCTAACACAGAGAAGGGCAGTGATGTCACAACGGCCATAATCTCCATTCAGCATCTCCCTCCCGACTCCTGTGTTACTGCAAGCTGACAGTTTCACAGACATGCTGACTCGCACGGCCGACTGCAGGATTTCATCTGACGGTATGCACAGAGGGGAGATTTTATTTTGGCAAAAACAACACTACAGAGTTTAAAAAAATCTAATAAATCTTATGTTTAGATCATGTCTCATCTGAAGGCACCATGTGAGCCAGTAACAGTGCCACTTTAAAAACAAATAGATGCACAGCATTCATGACTTCTCGATTAAACTGGCCTGCTGCGACCTGCATCTGATTTGTTCCACAAAGCGAAAGCCGAGACGACTGAACACAACATTATAGACCTATGTGTTCCCATAAATGTACGCGAGGAGATTTTTTTTTGGCAAAAACAACACTACAGAGTTTAAAAAGTAATATTATTTCACACAATATATTATGTTGCTGAGGCTTGTTTTTGCTTTGAAGTATTTTAAATATATTGTGGATAGCAGCTGAATTTGTATAGAAGTCATAGTTATTCTTTGAACATCTTATTTTTCAATAAGTTGACAAAGGTATGAATACTAATAAAAATTGGCTCCACTGGTTCAGCCGACAGAAATTAGGAATGCACATAATAACTGCTGAAATATGCACACAGAAAACGTTTCTCAGGTCAGTCAGACATACAGCAATACAGCTACAGGCATCAATGCTGACTCGTGTTTTCACCACTGAAAGAAGATAAAGATTAGAATAATGCAACATGGAGCATCATTATGTCAATAACAATATGCCATATTGTTACAGAGATACAAATCCATATCCCTGATCTACGGCGCGGTAAGATGGATTAAAACAAAGCCTGACGTAAAGGGACAGCGAGTGATCCATCTCTTTAAATGCATGCAACCTGCTGTTTTAAGCTTGAACCTGAAGGATGAACATTAGCCACCTCATAAAACTACAGCAGCCCACAAATCACGGACACATGCAAATACTTTACAACCATACCGCCCCAGAGCACAGACAGGATATTTTCTACACTGCACATTACTCTTCCTGCACTAACACACTCTCCCACAAACACTCGCTCCCTGGACGAGGATATCATGACGATACAGCCCTTATAAAGTAGCCGTGTGTGTGTGTGTGTGTGTGTGTGTGCAGGAGCGTGTGAAAAAGCCCCTGGCTCAAACCTGCAGTCAAACCTTAGCAGGTGCTGCTTTCCACTCACTGCATCTGTTAATTAGGAACAGTCTGCTACAGGAAGACTCGGGCTTAGCGTGGCCGCTGCCTTGTGACTGGTCATTAGAGCATAGAGTGAATCCAGAGGGTCTGTTAGGCTACTTACAATAGGAAAAAACACACACACATACGCCGTTACACTCCACTCGCTCTGTCTATTTGTCATTTTCCCTCTATCCCCCCCCCCCATTGCTTCATCCATGCAAGCTTTTTGGGCAGCAGACTTCAGGTGACCTTTTCCTTGTGGACTTTCAGAGCGAGCGTGTGGACGACACTGCCCTGTCGCCTTTATCACCGTATAACTAAAAGAATGGGGAAAAAGGATGGTAGTAGATAGAGAATGAATTTGCTCTTATTCCTCCTGAGGGCCTGTCAGTGGACATTGTATGTGGTTCACCCTTTACTTGCTGGTAAAATGGCATATATCGGATGTGAGAGAGTAGAAATGCATCAACAGGTGGCTATATAACATTTATATTGAATATACATCCACTGGGCCAGAGTGATCTGGTGCAGCTCGTATAATAATGCTTTTATACAACAAGACGTTAATATTGAGTAGCTCACATTTTAGACAATATTCCCTGACACTTTTAGTTTCACCACCACAAAGCCGTAGCAGAATCAACAGCTGCATCTCACAAATATGATCAATGTTTCAATGTTTTGAATGAATAAACACTTACTCATAAAGACAATCACTTGTCAGTCACATGTCAATATTATCTAAATTACAATATTTAAACTGTAATAATATTTCACACAATATATTATGTTGCTGAGGCTTTGCTTTAAAGTCTTATAAATATAGTGTGAAGCAACTGATTTTGTATAGAAGTCATAGTTATTCTTTGAACATCTTATTTTTCAATATGTTGACAAAGGTCTGAATAAAAAAGAAATAAATGAGATTAAATATTTAATCATTACTTCTTTCTTTATTGTTAGTTGTTAACTGTGTTGTTTATTCAGCCCTGGATTCAGATCTAAAAATCCTGTTTTGCCATAAACTTGCAAAATGAAATTACATGTTTTAATAGCAAATGTGAAAATACTAAAGTGGGTTTAATTAATTGACCCAACTAATTAATGAACTGGTGATTAAACTGGACAAGTATTATTAATAGTTTTAATAGCTGACATCACTCAGCATATTTATTGCACAACGTGGAGACCGAGAACCAGTTGCCTCTGCAGAGTGCGCTTCAGTCAGATACAGAGATGAAATATTGCAGTGAGACCACATTTATTTGAATGAATTATAGCATTTATTTGAATTATCGATCGATTGACAGAAAGAGAGAGCGAGAGAGTGTGAAAGAGCGATGACAGTTGTGAATTATCTGTCGCTGTCTCTCTCTCTCTCTCTCTCTCTCTCTCTCTCTCTCTCTCTCTCTCTCTCTCTCTCTCTTTGTGTGTTTGTGTGCATCAATTAAAGCAGCGCATTAATAACTGTGCTACAGGGAACTACCTGTGCATTAAACCGTTTTAATGCATACCTGCCCCAGCCAATCAGAATCTAGTATTCAGACAGACCTGAATTTTATTTTTGGCTCAAGAAACTTTTAATTCAATATGATTTTCAACACTCTTTATTCATTATTGTTGTTCTGTTGCATCTTTGTAAGTGTCACTCAGGCAGTGCGTTCTGCCATACAAAATACGTTTGTCTCTCTAAACACTCCTTTTAAATGCTAAGATAAAAATGATTCAGGTTGCGGTTGATTTATTTTATCTCTTACTTTGAA
The DNA here is from genome assembly GCF_963082965.1 of Carassius carassius. Classification (NCBI taxonomy): domain Eukaryota; kingdom Metazoa; phylum Chordata; class Actinopteri; order Cypriniformes; family Cyprinidae; genus Carassius; species Carassius carassius. The sequence goes on along the minus strand of NC_081763.1, from coordinate 28,259,848 downwards.
AAATTGTTATCAATGTTCAGACAGTTTCATCAATGGACTTAACAAAACAACATCTTTGGAGAGCTCCTCAAACAGTCCCTGCTAGACACAGGCAACACATTATCACAAATAACTCTTGAATTCAAAATTTGATTGGCTCCAATTTAAGCATCAAATCACAGTAACCAACATGTTTGAAACAAAAGCATGTTCCCCCTAAAATAAAGCAACAAGTACAAAGGTTTATTATATATATATATATATATATATATATATATATATATATATATATATATATATATATATATATATATATATATATATATATATATATATATATATATGTATATATATATATATGTATATATATATATATATATATATAATAAACCTTTGTACTTGTTGCTTTATTTTTGTTGCTTTTTTTGAGCTCTATAATTGTTGCTTTGAATATCATGGTTATCGCCAATACCGGTATATCGCGACACCCTTAATATATATATATATATATATATATATATATATACATATATATATATATATATATATATATATATATATATATATATATATATATATATATATACATATATATATATATATATATATTACCCCTAATATATATATATATATATATATTAGGGGTGTCGCGATATACCGGTATTGGCGATAACCATGATATTCAAAGCAACAATTATAGATATCGTGTTAAGATATCGTGGAAGTCCTCAACGAAAAGATCCTGACGCCAGGATCCAGAGGGTAGCCTCTACTGGGGTAGAGCGCGGTCCACTTCATTATATGGTGCCCGCTTCACCTCAGTGCCCTCAGAAGGTCGGTCTGCCAACCCTGCCAGAGTTTCAGGGCGCAACGGCCTCCAGCGAGCGCTGCTCCCAGTTATTTCCGCCCGCGAGCGTAGCGGAGCTGGGATGCTCGCCGCCCCTTCGGGGGCCTCTTATACCAGAGGTCAGTCTCGAGAGACTGATTCCCTTAGTAGATTATTTAGCAGCGTGGAAACTACTGCCAAATGTATCTCATTGGGTCCTGCGTACAATAGGAAAAGGCTACTGCATTCAGTTCGGTCATCCACCACCGAAGTTCAACGGGGTTACACCGACCGTTCTGGTATCCCTCCATATGCAGGGCATCCGCATTCTAAATTATATCGACGATTGGTTGATTCTAGCTCAATCAGAGCAGATGGCGGTTCGACATCGAGATGTCGTTCTCGCACATATGGGGGAGCTGGGATTGAGACTAAACGCCAAGAAGAGTGAACTTTCTCCAGTTCAGAGAACCACCTATCTAGGCGTAGTGTGGAATTCGACCACGATGCAGGCACGTCTGTCTCCTGCTCAGATCGAGTCGATACTCAAATCAGTCGAGAGAGTCAAAGAAGGCCAGTCACTCACTGTTAAACAATTCCAGAGATTGTTAGGTCTGGTGGCAGCTGCGCCCAACGTGATACCTTTTTGCCTGCTGTACATGAGACCCCTACAGTGGTGGCTCAAGTCCAAGGGCTTTTCCCTGAGGAGAAATCCACTTCGAGTTATCAAGGTCATGCGGCGATGCCTTTGTGCCTTAGACATGTGGAAGAAACCTTGGTTCTTGAATCAGGGCCCGGTGCTGGGAGCTCCTTGTCGCCGTGTAACGCTAGCGACAGACGCGTCCCTCACCGGTTGGGGTGCGGTCATGAGTGGCCACCCTGCCCGCGGTCTGTGGAGTGGTCGCTATCTGACATGGCACATCAATTGCCTAGAGATGCTAGCTGTCTATCGAGCATTGAAACATTTACTCCCAGACCTGAGAGGTCACCATGTGTTGGTGCGCACCGACAACACATCGGTGGTCTCTTATATCAATCACCAGGGGGGTCTGCGTTCACGCCCCTTGTACAAGCTGGCACACCAGATCCTTCTGTGGTAACAGTTACACGATTAAAACTGATCTTGCTGCATTAAACTCTATAAAATTTTAAGTTGGTCGCAGTGCCATGCACTGAATGCCTCATCTGCTTACATTAGTTAACATATATAAATAACATTAATAATAAACAATATTTCCACAGCATTTATTAATCTTAGTTAATGTTAATTTCAGCATTTACTAATGAATTATTAAAATCGCAAGTTGGGTTTGTAAACATGAATGCACTGTGAACTTACATGAACAATTACTCCATTTTTATTAACATTAACAAAGATTAATAAATTGTGTAATGTATTGTTCGTTGTTCATTCATGTTAATACATTTTTGTTAATAAATGACATCTTATTGTAAAGTGTTACCATTAATATTTATTCATCATACTGTTGAACTTGACATTATTTTCTCTCTTGTTATTTTATAGGAGCTGCAAAGAAGACAGAGAAAGCCAGAGTCTTGTGCCCTGCATTTATCAGTATCAATATTATGTTCGTTGGGTGAAAAAGAAAAACTCAATAAACAAAGTAAAAAAATCATTTGACTTATCTTTTCCCCTCCAAGGTTTCTATAGATATCACGATATATCGATATCGTGAATTCTTATGGCCACAATAACCGTGATATGAAAAATCGAATATCGTGACAGCCCTAATATATATATATATATATATGTTTTTTTTTCAGCATGAATAGAAAATACACCATTTATATGAAATATAAATCGTTTGTAAATTATATATGTATTTTACTGTCGCTTTTGATCAATTTCATGAATCCTTGCTGAATAAAAGTGTTCTACAAAAAATAAATAAATAAATATAAAACTTACTGACTCCAAACTTTTGAACAGTAGTGCATATACAGTTTACATTAGTGTGAGATAAAATTATTTATACAGTGACACAAGATTTTGGTCATAACGCCCACCCCGCTGCATCCTGACAGCTTCATCTAATCCTTTCTCCTAATATCCTTACTCAACCTCTTCACTTCTTCATTTATATAAATACTGAAGGCTGTGCGGACAAAGCTGGAAGGAATATATTGCCAGCAAGCATGAGTAGAGCTCACACGTGGGCATGAATGCTGCAAAGCCTATCAGGGTGGAGAGAGGGACAACCGAGATGATCAAAAGGCCGGCCTGCTCTGATCTCTGTTAAAAGTGGGATGAATAATTTAGACAACATGCTTCGACTGCAAAACTGCACCCTGGCCACACCTCCTTTTGAGGATTGGGAACTGAGAAAGTCTGGTCGGGATCTAGTAAATAGAAGTTAAATATTAACGAGGGTCATGTAACTTCTGTTGTGAGTAAACAAATCCAAATCAGTTTGTTCAATGAACAAATATGTCTGCTAATTATTTATGGCCTGTGTTTTTGTACAAATTAAGACTACGGTCATGTACGTGATTCATCGACATTGCAGTGTTGATATATTAAAGCATTAAGAAAAATACTCCAGCTAGATGCTGTGTTAAAAAATCTGCAACTGCTGAAAGCTTCAGCTAATTGTGTGGGAGAGGATTCGACTGACGCCGAGAGCTCGGGACTAATGCAATATTCTCCTTTATTTAATATTGTTGCCTCATACACAGCAGCCAGACTCTGTCAAAAGCTGGAGGGGTTTAACCTAGAATAAATTTCTATTGCATCTCTCAGTTTTCCTATCTTAAGATGCTCTCGCTGTCCCCCTCCTTCTCTTGCGCTAGCGCTCCCCTCTCTAACCTGTTATTCCTTACACCTCGACAAATAGAGAATGGGTCAATTGAGCCGCCTTCAACCAGACTTTGAGGCTACCCCATGAAACCTGTTCTGCATGCGTGTAGGTGAACAGCATGCGAACATACGTGTTAGCCTCGGGTGTGTGCAGAAAAGGGAAGTCTTTGCTTTCGGGGGTTTATTTGGCAGCGCTCTGTCCTAGTGTCTGCCAGATCTAGTCTATCACCTCAGGGCCCAGGAGTCACAGGAGTGAAAAAACAGATTGATTTCTCTCCTCCTACCTACAAACAATTAACTACAAGGTGCTCAATTAGAAACACATTGTAGACACCTTCAGACATGTCTTTTCCTTGACCTGTGCTCTTTACCTCTCTTTATGAATTCTTCTAGTGTTCTCGCTCTGAATCGCCCCCCTCTGTCATCTTTACCAGGTCCCAGACAGCTCGGGTTTGTCTGCAAACAGCACATCTTATCTCGCGGTCATTAAATGCGCATCACTGCAATATTGAGGCATTATGGGTCAATGGCCGTTTTACGGTGGTACAGATTGAACTGTGTAAACATTATCTTTAAAGCAATGTGTGATTAAATCCTACAAAGATCAATGGAATTGAGAAAATTCATGGATTTGAAGAAAATGGTGCAGAACTTCAATTCAAATGTAAGGAAGCCGAATTTGTATGATTCGTTTACTCATATTAATTAGCCATATATAGAAATTAGTTTTATATAACGTGCATACATATAAACAAAAAACTAATCTGAAATGTATTTTAACATCTTAAAGAATATAATAAAAGTGTATAAAAATGTATTGTGTATAAATGTATAAATTATTAAATACAATAATGTACAAATGACTATATAATTTACAATACATAAAACAGGTTGAGGAACCCAAATTAAATTTGAATGTAAGGAAGCATGTAAAGAATGCAAAAAGAATTTGTATTATTCATTTTCTCATATTAACTAGCCATACAGTATATAGAAATTATTAACGAAGTAAATAACATACAGAAAGAATATAACATACACTATTTAAAATCTTATGTATATATATATATATAAATATATATATATATATATATCTTTAATATTTGTATATATAATCTCTCTATGCTATTTAAGGAATTAGCTAAATTAACTAGCCATATATTTGTGTTATATAATGTAAAGGATTATTTTTGTATTATATAAAGTACAATGTAATAAAGAAGATCAACATACCGTATTTAAAATGATGAATAACACACACTCACACACATGCATCATAATTATATCATTTACAATAAGGATGCAGATCTGCAATTACATTCAAATGTAAGGAATTAAAATGAAAATGAAAAAATCATATTATTCATGCATATTAACTACCCAGCAATTTATATATGTGTATGTTTGTATGCATGTATATATACAAGCTTCTAAAATAATAAAATAATACACATAAACATTATTACATTATATATTATTAAACTGTAAAATTGTGTTCTTCCACCCTCCATTATACATACAGTATATAGCAGGCTCTGGGAGAACACAATATTTCCCATAATGGATTAGCGGTGTTGAATTTCATTGAATTGCAATGCAGTAAAACAACTTAAGCACTTTCTGGACAAAATCTACAGAAAGACAGATCTACTTCAGTATTCCAGATACCATTCAGACTGAGGATGAGCTAGGTTTGCCAACTAACAATAGCACCTCATCTGGCCGTCGTTAAATGCATATCACACCAATACTGAGCCTAAAACGGGTCAATGGATGATTGACAGTGGGTCAGTTTCACCTGGGTAAACATCACCTTTAAAGCAATGTTGGGGTAGATCTTTACTAAAGATCAACTATACAGTTGCTGGGAATCAATGTGCTACTAAAGCGATAAGAATTCTATTTACAAAGGGCCAGAATCCATAAAAACAAATAAAAGCTTTATACTTTTGGGAAAGATTCAATTACACCTTCTTCCACATTGAGTTTTTCCCCAACTGTAGCTTATCTAGTACATTACCCGGTCACACCAAACTTGCTTTTCAGCTTTGCCAGTCAAAGGCATGTACCTGAGGGATAAATATTATGGTGTGACATTAATCATAAGGATTTGGTGCCCTCTCTCAGAGTGTGTGTGGACCGCTGCAACCAATCCGATTCCACTCCACTCAAAGCTCAAATGAGATTTGCTTTCTTCTCTCCAGACATTAGCACAGAAGCTATGATGACTGGAATCGAGACGTCGACAATCTCGGAAAAAACCGCCGTAAGCACACCTAAAAATCTACAACAGTATAACAAATGCAACTCACAAATCCCAAATCGAATGGGATTTGTTCGCTCTTAACACCAACTAAGGACTCTAGACAGGTTCTCCAGGAAAGACGTGCGCCAGCGATGCATGAAGGGAACGCATTTCTATTCTTCCACCTTGGGGACCCACGCCTGTGTAAAAACACATGCTGATGAGCCGTCGAGAGATAAACAAGGCTCCTGTCCCTCTGTCAAGTCTCTGAAACACTCCATCCGAGCTCAGGTCACAGACGTGGTATTTCCCTCCGCCTGGATTTCAACAAGCACGAAAAAACATTCACATTCAATATGTAACCATCTGGCAATGGTCGGGTTCATGCTGTTTTGTCAGTCAAAAAAATGCAGCAATGTCTTAACATATTCAGGTCACTCTACAAAACAGGTGTCATTTGTGTCTCTCATATACAGTTTATATAAAAAATGGCTTTAGAACAAACAGCAGATTTCAACTTTCCCTATATGTTAATGTATAAATGTTTCTTTGTTTTTTGTCCTTCAGTGTTTTCAGCTTGCTGCATGCACATATTCTGTTCAAGTGGGAAATTTTTATAATGTATAATGCATGTCAGCAGCAATGGCTATATTCATGACAAAAATAATTCAGCTGCATCACTCAGTCAATTCAGTCAAAAACCCTTCAATATAATGTTTACAATAATTTAACAATTTTGTCTTAAAAATTCTGATTTAAAAATATATATCCAAATAAAACATATGTCTAAATAGCATGTAAAACTTTATACTACTGTTTAAAAATATATATCCAAATAAAAGATAAGATATGTCTGAATAGCATGTAAAACTTTATACTACTGTTCAAAAGTTGTAAATATTTTAAAGAAATGTATACTTGTATTCATCAACCATACAATAAATTGATCAAAGGTGACAGTAAAAACTTTTATGTTTGAATGTTACTAAAGATTTTTATTTCAAAGAAATACTGTTCTTTTGTATTTTCTGCAGAAAATTCAGCATTATGTCTCAAAAATAAATGACATTTAAAATTTTTATATTTCACATTATTACTATTTTCACTGTATTATTTATCAAATAAATGCAGCATTGGATAGCATAAGATACATCTTTCAAAAACAGAAATCTTAACAACCCAAACTTTGAATTGTATTGTATATTACTGTAGGGTTAGCATTATTTAAGTAAGCATAATGCAGTGTTTGTGAGTAGAGGCCGATCTCAAACCATATTTTTTGTTTTAGTAAATGTATAATTGAACTATTAGCATCACATTGTTTTAGAAGCACCTTGTTTCACAACTGATAAACTGTACATAAAATGTACTCATTAAAATTGTGCCATGCAGTTCTTAAAACACATTAATTGTCTGCTAGAATCTTTACAAATCACCAAATCAAATCGAAAAATAACAAAAAACAAATACATTTAATAAATAAATAATAATAAAATAAAATGTACATGACACAGCATGCAGTAAAGGTTTAAAACACAAACAATGCAAAATAAATAAATAAAACCCCTCATGGTCTCATTCAGAAGCCTCCATCTTTAAATGTTACAATTTAGGATCATATTTGGATTAGTGTATTAACAATGATTCTCTTGTACATTTACAGCTCTAAACAATTCCAGCTACTACAATATGCATTGTTTTCAGGATTGAATGAAGAATAAATTAGACTAATGAACAGATGGGTGGGTAAATGGTGGGTGGGATTTAAACAATGTCTTATGCAGAATGCGGGGAGGCAAACGTTTGAATCTTAGTCTTTACTGCAGCGTGCAGGCCTTGACCTTTTGTGCCACCAATGTTTCTTATTCATACTGTTGTGCTGCACGTTTGGTTTGTTCAACAAGCGTCCCACTGCTCTCTGACTGCCACTGAATCTCTTCAGGGACTCACTCACACACAAATACACAGCGATGAGTTAACTTCCTTTATTACCGCTATGTCATGCACAGAGGATGAACCGCAGGATCACACACACATATCCTCACAAACAGAAACACCCACTGGGCGCACAGAGGCACAAACACGTGTGCGGCATCAGGGAGGTGAGGTCACGGCACAAGGCCGTTTCTCTGGCACTGTGGGCAGTGGCGGATTTAGCAAATTGGGGGCCCAAGGCGAAGGTATGTATGGGGCCCCCCCATCCGATTTTTAAAAAAGAGCGAAAAAAAAAAAAAGACTGAATTGTGGATAGGCAGGTAAAGCTAATCTACGGGGAAGTGAAGTTTGAAGAGGAGAAAAAAAAAACTTCCCCTTTGAACCCTGCATACACTTCTTTACTCCAAAATGAAGATGGAAAGCAGAGACCACACAAAGTGTAGCACTACACAAACTAATAGTCACGATTGAACCCAACAGATAACAGATAACAAAATTTGCCAAAATGCCAGGAAAACCAGCACTGTTTATTATTTTTATAAGAGCAAATTAACATAACCAGCAAGACAAGTAGTAAGGGTAAACCCCCACAAACAGCCATATACTTAGCAAATATTGCATTCTACAAACAAACCCATGTACAAGATACAGGATATTGTAAGTGAATTGACATTACATTTGAGATTGAACATTTCAAACATTCTACAAACAAACCTATGTACATGATAGTGTGTGTGTGTGTGTGAGAGAGAGAGGGCTGAAGTTGCAATTGCCATTGCATAAGCAGACCCATGTACAGGATACAGGGTATGACAGAAAGTGTGTGTGTGTGTGTGTGTGTGTCATTGTCTGAGTGAGTGAGTGAGTGTCTGTGAGTGAGTGTGAGTGTCTGAGTGAGTGAGTGAGTGAGTGTCTGTGAGTGAGTGTGAGTGTCTGAGTGAGTGAGTGTCTGTGAGTGAGTGTGAGTGTCTGAGTGAGTGAGTGTCTGTGAGTGAGTGTGAGTGTCTGAGTGAGTGTCTGTGAGTGTCTGAGTGAGTGAGTGTCTGTGAGTGAGTGTCTGTGAGTGAGTGTGAGTGTCTGAGTGAGTGAGTGTCTGTGAGTGAGTGTGAGTGTCTGAGTGAGTGAGTGTCTGTGAGTTTCTGAGTGAGTGTCTGTGAGTGAGTGTCTGTGAGTGTCTGAGTGAGTGTCTGTGAGTGTCTGTGAGTGAGTGTCTGTGAGTGTCTGTGAGTGAGTGTCTGTGAGTGAGTGAGTGAGTGTCTGTGAGTGTCTGAGTGAGTGAGTGTCTGTGAGTTTCTGAGTGAGTGTCTGAGTGAGTGAGTGTCTGTGAGTGTCTGAGTGAGTGAGTGTCTGTGAGTGTCTGAGTGAGTGAGTGTCTGAGTGAGTGAGTGTCTGTGAGTGTCTGAGTGAGTGTCTGAGTGAGTGAGTGAGTGTCTGTGAGTTTCTGAGTGAGTGTCTGTGAGTGAGTGTCTGTGAGTGTCTGAGTGAGTGTCTGAGTGAGTGAGTGAGTGAGTGTCTGTGAGTTTCTGAGTGAGTGTCTGTGAGTGAGTGTCTGTGAGTGTCTGAGTGAGTGACTGTGAGTGTCTGAGTGAGTTTCTGAGTGAGTGTCTGTGAGTGAGTGTCTGTGAGTGTCTGAGTGAGTGACTGTGAGTGTCTGAGTGAGTGAGTGAGTGAGTGTCTGAGTGAGTGAGTGTCTGTGAGTGTCTGAGTGAGTGAGTGAGTGTCTGTGAGTTTCTGAGTGAGTGTCTGTGAGTGAGTGTCTGTGAGTGTCTGAGTGAGTGACTGTGAGTGTCTGAGTGAGTGAGTGAGTGAGTGTCTGAGTGAGTGAGTGTCTGTGAGTGTCTGAGTGAGTGAGTGTGAGTGTCTGAGTGAGCGAGTGTGTGAGTGAGTGAGTGAGTGAGTGTCTTTGAGTAAGTGAGTGAGTGTCTGAGTGAGCGAGTGTCAGTGAGTGAGTGTCTGAGTGAGTGAGTAAGTGAGTGAGTGAGTGTCTGAGTGAGTGAGTGAGTGAGTGAGTGAGTGTCTTTGAGTGAGTGAGTGAGTGAGTGAGTGAGTGAGTGAGTGAGTGAGTGAGTGAGTGAGTGAGTGAGAGTCTATGAGAGAGAAAAGAGAGATTGTTCTCCACATGACACACTTCTGACACATAGAGTCCTACTTGTTGACATTTTCTCACAGGTCTTCTCACCAACATGATGTGCAGATGTAGGAGCTGTACCTGTAAAATAATAATAATAATAAAAAACATTGTCACCAACTAACAAAATGGTCTATGAACAAAATGAGTGTGGGACAATTTTGTGGTCCAATAAAAGGTTGAGTCAATTACCTTAGCTATCCAGAAGTTAGTGATGGGCTTCTTTCTTCTATTATGAAGTGAAAGAATAACAAAAAACAACAGCAGTCAATCATTGGGATTAAGAAATAATTAGAATTTTTCTATTGTTAAATGATTACCTTCTCTATTTTGCGTCTCTGTCCCTTCCTTTCTCTCTTTCTCATCCCTCTGTTTCTTTTCCTCCTCATGCCTGTTTTTAGTCTTTCTCTCCCTTGTCTGTCTTTCTCTTCCTCTACTCCTTTTTCTGTTCTTCTCCTGCTCTTCTTTATTGACTGTGTTTGAGTGCTGAGTGTATCATCTGCTTTTGTCTCTGTCCCTTCTCTCCTCCTCCCTCTCTTCCTCCTCATGCCTTTTTTTGTCTTTCTCATCATGTTCATACTAATCTTACTCTGCGAGCCTTGGCCTCAGCAAATTTTCTAACTATGGAGTCTGTATCAACAGTTTCCACTATGTCATGTTCGATGGAAATGACAGCCAGGGATGACAGTCTTTCTTGGGACATAGATGAGCGCAGATATGTTTTCAGTCGTTTCAATGTAGAGAAACTTCTCTCACCTGATGCAACTGTAACAGGAAGAGTAAGCAAGAGCCGCAGGGCTATGCTAAGATTTGGATACAGATCTAGGAGATTCTCTTTGTATATGTAGTTAAGAACTTCCAATGGTGATGAGATGTGTGGGGGGAAAGACTTAACAGCACCTGTAATTTCCATTTTTAGGTCCCCTGCATCCACATCCTCCATTGCCTTCTCAAACCTGTTGCAGCATTCATCTAGATTGCCTGCCTGTATGGTGCTTTTCATTATATCAGTGGAGTAGAGAAATCCATACAACTTAAAGAAGTTCTCCATGTAGGAGAATCTCTCCCTAGTCTTGACCAGGGCAGTATCAACTAGGTGTAAGAAGAACTCTCTTCTGAAACGTTCCTCTGCAGTTGAAGTAGTCTCCTCTGTGCCCTCATAGTCAAACTGCCTTTTTGTTTTTTTCTGCCGAATGTCTGCCCAGATCATCTCCACCTCCATCTTCTCTGCAATTTCCCTGGCATCTATTTTGGCGGCATTGAATCCGTGCTCCCTGAAATCTTGGAGGAAGTCTATGACTGCAGAGATTTCCCTCTTCATGGTCTCAATGCTCACTTTGGGGCCCTGTAGGATCTTACTAACTTTGTTGATAACGTACAATACATTGTACCACACCACACAACTTACCATAAATGGCCATTTCTTCAGTTCCCGGCAGAGGCTTGAAGCACTGGATGCACACTCTGAATCACTCTTTTCTATGGCAAAGTCATGTAAAGCCTCCAGGGCATTCAAAATTTCTGGAAGCTGATACCGTACAGCTTTTACAGCCTCCACACGGCATTCCCATCTGGTGGTTGACAAGGCCTTGATGGTAAAATCCTTCACATTCGCCTGGAGAATGGCCCACCGCTGAACAGAGCCACTAAAAAGATTGTAGAGTCTCTGTAACACACCATAGAAGTTGAGGGATATTGTGGATGATTTGGCAGCATCCCCAATGACCAGGTTCAGTGTGTGACTTCCACACGGGACACAGAGGGCTTTGGAGTTGAGGTCAAGGACCCTCTTTTGTACCCCCTGCTTCTTTCCCTGCATGTTACTGCCGTTATCATAAGATTGACCACGGCAGTCAGAGATATCCAGGTGCAGTGTTTCCAGATGTCCAAGAAAAAGTTCGAGTAGGCCTTTGCCAGTTGTGTCCTCTGCCAAAAGAAAGCCTACAAAATGCTCGTGGATGGACACGTCTTTGTGCAGCTCGCAATTAACTAGGCGCAGGACCACAGACAGCTGTTCATTGTGGCTGATGTCAGGTGTGCAATCCATTATGACTGCATAATATTTGGCCCTCTTCACTTTTTCAACAATGGCATCAAGGGTGCTCTTTGCCACATGTGATATCAATTCATTCTGGATGTGCTTACTCAAATAAGTGTCTGACAGCTCTTTTTCTTGGATTCTTCTTAAATGTTCTTTCATGAATGGGTCAAATTTTGCCATCAGCTGTACTTGTCCTAGGAAGTTTCCATTGCCATGCTCATATAATTTCTCCGTATGCCCACGGAAAGCAAGATTTCGCTCAGCTAGATGGGTAATTATGGCAAGCAATCTTTTTAAAATATTTCTCCATCTCTCAATTTCTGCCATCATTGCATTTTGGTTCAGCTGATCAATGGCTGTGCCTGTCTGAAGTCTTTGGGTAAGTGTGTGCCAGGACTCCATATGAGACACATGTTCAGCGGACCTCTCATGCTGTTTCAGGTGAGCTCCGAGGTTTCTCCAATTGTTAAAACCATCTGAACTTAAATGTGTGTTCCCCTCTCCAAAAAGTCGGCAACAAAAGCACATAACACAGTCCCCTGATTCACTGTAGATAAGCCACGTCCTATTAATCTTCTCCCCGTTCTTCATTTGGATGCAGTAATTATTACTGGTAAATCTCCGCCCCTCTTGATTTTTGGGGAATTCTACACCGGCTTGTATGGGACCTTTGCGAACGATCGCACATCTCTCCTCGGCTGTGAGCTTCTTAGGCCAGAGAGCCGGGTCATCTGTCAGCAAGCCCACAGTGCTTTGGTTGGTGGCAGCAGGATTAGCACAGCTAGGGCTATTACTACACTGTAAAAAAAAGAATTGTAATTTTAACAGTAAAAAACTGTAAAAAAGCAACGGAAATGCTTAACAGTATGTTAATTAATTGCTTAACAGTATGTACCCTTACAGTGAAAAACTGTAATAGCTCTCACAGGACATTTCATGTAATTTTACTGTAAAATACTGTTAAATGTACAGATTTTGGAAGAACACTGTTAAAAAAAAATACCATAAACTTACCATTGCATTTACCGTACCTTACCGTAAAAATAAAAATAAAATTTAAGGTATAAAACTGGAAGCTGTGGTTGCCAATACTTTACCGTAAAAAATACTTTAGAAACATTTATGTTTAATGGCATTGAACTAAATTTTACCGTAAAAAAACATTGTGGCTATTTATTGATGATGGCATAATCGTCATGTAGTGGCCTGATTCACTGAGCTCATAAAGAGTCTTATCTTTCATTGTATGGGGAATGTTTAATACTAATTAATATTTCATGTTTTTGAGTATTATAGCTCTGTGACCCTACCGCATGCAAGCTAGCAGTGACAAACAGGTAATCTGAAGAACTTTAAAAACACACGATGTACAAAAAAGGATTAAAACTTCTAACGTTATATGAGTTAGCCTAGATCAACACAGACATCAAGAATCGGCGTATGAATCTCAACAACGGTGACAATCAACAAAATAATCAGATAAAACTCTGAACATCACAAAACAAGTTACTAAAAAGTTGCAACAAAAACAACAGCAAAAATAAAAGCAGATAATAATAATAAAAGAAAATACTAAGGCAATTCAGCATAATTTATTCATGCTGCAATGCATGTTGGGAGATATTGATTGAGTTTTGATTGATGGCTCCCATCATGCACTGCACTTATATCCCCGTTGTTGAGATTCATATGCTGAATCTTGATGTCTGTGTATGTCTGAAAAATACAGTAGTTCAAACCTTTATTGTGCAAATTTTTTTTACAGATTCTTCAGATTATCACAACACGGATGGATCACATGCTGTAGAATCATAAGTCTACTACAATTAACTTAGTTTAAAAAAAAAAGGTAAATTTCACAGGGTTATTTTAAATTGTGTTGTTGTTGTTGTTTTTTTGCCCGTAAATTTAAGTCCCGTAAAACATAAAAGGTTGCCACCATTTTTTTTTCATGGTAAAATACATCAGCCACATCTGCCGTTTTTTTTTTTTTTACCGTAAATTTCACCGTTTTTACACTAACAGTAGAACTAGGCTAGGCGGTTGACTCACCAAATCCCCGTCATCGGTGTCAAAATGGCCATCACTGGACAACTCTTCCACCTCATCTGTGTCAACCTCGATAACTCTGTCGGTGACGGCGGGCAGCAACAACGTGATGTCCTCATTGTCTTGGTCAGCGTTATCCTCCTCCTCACCTAGCGCCACTTCACAGCTAACGTTAGCTGCTGCTGCTGCTGCTGTAATGTTAGCGCTTTGGATGTTGTTGTTCCAGTCTGTATTAGCAGCCGTAAAAAAGTGTGTCAACTTTGGCAGCGTTGCCAAATATTTATTGGCGTCTTTTCGCTTTTTTCTTTTAATTGACCCGCTTTCGTAACTTCTTTTCATTTTCCCGTTTTGATTTGCCTTGCGTCGTCTCTGTGTATTTCTCAGTCCTCCTGTCACTGACTGTGTGTTTATCTTTCGCGCCGCGCAGCGTTATGGACTAGTCCATTTCATTGTGAAAACAGGGGGTGTATGTGTAGGGACAGATAACCATGAACTGGACATTTTAACCACTACTTCAACGTTTCAACGTATTTCTTAAGAATATTAATAAAGTGTACCTTGCTTTTGAAGCATTCATGATGATAAGGGGCCTTTTCTTTTTTTTTTTTTTTTGAGGTTTGTTGGGGGCCCCCCTTCTACGACCGCTGGTAGGGGGCCCCAAGCAGCCGCCTACCTATGCCTCTATGTTAAGACCGCCACTGACTGTGGGCAGAATACAGATCACGTGCAGCACCAGTCATAGGAAAGACATTTCACTGATGAGTTCTCAATTGCTTCTCTAAACAAAATGGTGAGAAAATGGAGACAGAATGTTTAATCATACTGAATAAGACAACTTACACCGTTGTGAATTTCCACACTTATTATGGTTTGTCGTTCTCCTAAGAAAAAACAATCTCACTCACATGTCTCCTCTAGAATAAAAAAAAAAGATAAGTAATATTATTATTATTATCATTATTATTTATATATATATATTTATATATTTATTTATATATATATATATATATATATTATTTGTAATTATTTTATAACAATAATAATTATTATTAAACATCATTTTTTTATATATATTTTATATTATTATTAAAATAAAAATTAATGCCTTAAACCATGGTCAGATTTGCAAAGATACAGAGAGACCATGAGTTTAATATTATTATTTTCATGTATTATCTATTTATGATAGAATATATTATGATAGTAAAGATAATATCATTTTTATTAGATATTTTGTTTTATATTGTATATGTATTTATTATATATTTGATTATATAAATAATTATATAATAATATGAATATTAATAATAATCATTTTTTATATTGTTTTTTGTTGTGGTTGTTCTTTTAAATAAATTTATTATTATTATTTTTAATAATTCCATGAACTGTATTCAGGTTTGCAGAGATACTGAAGTTTTTTTCTTCTTCTTCTTTGTATACATAGTGAAGATAAAATTATATATCTTGTTATATACTATATATCTTATTGTATATAATACTACCACTACTAGCTCAAATATTTCTCGTCCAATGCTTTTTTGGGTTAAGAGAAAGCCAAGTTGATACACTGTAAAATCTAATAAGTTGGGCTTACTTAAAAAAAGCATGCAAACTGATTGCCTTGAAAAAACTAAGTAAAGTGAAATAGGAATAGTATGTTGTACTGACAAATGCTTATTTAGTATAGTTAACTTACACAAGAGTTCTAGTAACTAAAAAAGAACTGTAGGGGGTACTTGATCCTTTCATTTAGGTTTACTCATGACTTAGTATAGCTACTCACTGACTCCCAGAATGCATTGCGCAGCATAAATTATGCAGTTGCTTTGTTTTAAAGTTGTTGTTTTTAATTGCCAATTTTATTTGCTGTCTTGTGTCAGCAGTAGCACAACAAAAAGAGCAAATAAAATGGCTATTGTTACAATTAATGAAAATAAATTAAATTTAATTGTTACCATTGTTGTGATTAATGTGATGAATGTTTAAGTCTGTGTGTGACTTCAGCATATTACCACTCACTATTCAAGGATTATATAAAAAGCATATCAAGGTATTTATGAAAAATAAAATCTCAAAAAGGTCATTATTAAACACACACATAAAAATGCTTTAATTAAAAAATAGGTCATTTTATAAAAGCAACCTATTTATTACTTTTCTTTGAAATCAAATAACTCTGATTTCATGATGCATTTCTCCATTAATAGAGAGAAAATTATAGTAACATAAATGAAGTTTCAAGTGCCCAACCAAAGGGAATGCTAATCACTATAATGGTGAGCTAAAAAAAAAAAAACCCCGGCAATTAGCAACATATTAGTGCACTGCTGCCTCTCACTGGTTTATTAATGTCATTGGTTCCTTTGTGGCAACTTGAATATTTTAAGTAAGTGTCACTCAAAACAGTAAGTAAATTGTTTTATTTGCCTTGAAAGTAGCTGAAACTTAATAAAACCTAGTAAGTATAACGACTAAGTAAAGATAACTAATTAAATCTAAGTAAGGTAAACTATTGGATTTTACAGTGTACCAAAACAATAAAACAGCAATCAACTGTTCATGTGAGCAGTAAACAGGCCTTTAGGAAATCTAACCTAGCTGACTTCTCACAGTCTGCTCTGCATTTCGCATTGTGCAGACATGCATGCATAAAAGTACAGCTGGAGGGTAGAGCGGTGAAGATAGCTGCAGAATATCTTCAACGTCGAACATTCAGGTTGTGCGTTTTTCTCCTCAGGTCTAGTCAGACTCCCCTTACTGCCGTGCACATTCAAGCATCTGCCACCACACTAGATTCATCCAGGCGCGGAAAATCCAGTCTATTTTCATGGTGGTGAAGGACCAGCTTAAAACTTCACTATTCTTGATTCTACAGACAAAAAATAAATAAATAAAAAATGCACCAGCTTCTGGACCGAATCTGAACGGCCCACAAACCGCAGGTGGTGTAGGAGTTTGGTGGATTTTCATTACCGCCAGCCTCCCAGCAGGCCTGAGCACTGTGACTCACCCAGATCAGAAGGGTTATGGGGCAGCAGTTTGGAGACTTTGAGAGTCTGTCTACTGTTTTAGATTACAGTGGCATTTGCTGGAGAGATCTTGCTGAAATATGAATCAGGTCAGAGTTAACAGAGCTGTCAGTCTCTGCCCTGTGCTGAATTTTAATTCTATTATTGGTCTTTGTTGACCTTTGTTGTGTTTTGCATGTGTTGCAAGTTGTTGCGGAAGGATGCCAAGATTGAATTATACAGCTGTCACTTTGGTCTGTGCAGAAATGTGATTCAAAATATCCGATTGTACTGACGCACTAGTGACCTATGGCAAATTTTGCTTGAGGAATGGCTTGCAAAATGTAAAATTCAGATTCTCGCCATTGCAAGGTCTAAGCAAGTCAGAGCATTTGGCCCTTCCCAGCATCCACTGCCCAAGGAACCCTCAGATGCTCTGACATCACAGTAAGGGCTCTGATTGGTCACCAGATGGCTGTCCCGATTGGAGTCCATCCCAGACACTGATGGTGAATCAATGTGTCACTGACATTCTGAATGTGGATCCAAACCCACCACCCCATCACTTTAAACACACATACACAATCACAAACAGCTGCACATTTTGCATGCCAAATCTCATATTGCCATGAAGGGGTGAATCATGCAACAGGTTGAGGTCACATTTTAGCCTAAAAATTAAAAGAACAAATCCAATAAATTATATTGTACTGTACATAAACAAAATCAGGCATATTTTTTACAGTATGCATAAGTCTTAATGTTATTTTCTACATTCTATGTTACCTTTTAAAAATGAGAAGTCGTATTTATAAAATTAGTTAATGCACTGTGAACTAACATATTTATTCTTTATTATTTGTATCAGCTTAAACTGAAAAAGATTATTAAATGTTGTAAAAGTATATTTCTAACTGTTAATTTAGTTAATAAATTAACTGTTAACAAATGAGACCTTACTGCAAGTTACTGTAAGTCTTAAAGTCCAAAACTATTTCATTGAATGTACATCAAATGCCACCATGATTTATAAAACATACAATTCAAATTATAATATAGATACAACAACACTAGATATAGATAAACTGCACTAGACCCACAGCTGACTCTTGGACCTTCAAATATAATCAAAATTCTTAACCAGATTCTGCTCAGTTTTACTAGCAGCTCCATGCTAAGCTCTGTTAGGTGTCTTCTCCCTTCATAATCAGCCTAAATGCTGCAGTCTTCCTGTAAGGCAGCCAAAAGAGGCTTAGATGCCTGAGTGAAATGCCAAGCCTAGGCTGGAAAAGAGGGATAGAGGGGAAGGTAAGGAGCCAGAGGAAGCAGGAGGGCTCTTCAGCCTGTCTAAATGATTGCATGTGTTTCAGTTGTGTATCTCTTTTTACTTATGATGCATTTTTGCTGTTTGCTGTCATAGCACAGGAGCCAATGAGGAGCCCTTAAGTGCCTGCATTCTTTTTAAATAAACCCCAAATGGAGCTTTGGCCGTACTTGAACCTGAAGAGGCACTTTCCCTCTTATTCCTGAGACGGACATGAAACAAGAACACACATCTACAGCTTACCATCACCCTCTTCCCGCACTCCATCTCTTTTTCTGCCCAACGTTCTTTCCACAAACTGCCTTGTTCCACATGGGCCAGCAGTGGTATGCATGGTTCTCATTATTATATGGTTGCCTGACGGTAGACAAGAGTTATTATTATTTATTTGACCTCATCTCTCTTCCTGGTTATTCTACACCATTCTCAATGTTCACTTTTGAAAACCCCCAAACCCCATTCTGAGTGTACCTTCTTCTAGTTAGATCTTCTTGGATATACCCTTCAAAGGCCCATCCACAAAACTAGGCACAGACCTTCAGGCTGTTCTGACTGTGTCTTTTGTATTGGATCTGGCTTATGGTTTTCCCATAGCGGACAATCAAATAGTCTATATGCTTCCAAATTCTCCTAGATTGTAATGCCTCCTAGAGATTTCACACTGCATTTACTAAACTTGAGATCTTGAGCATCACTGAGTATGCTTTACTTTTACTTAACAATCTGACCTATACTTTTTACTGCAGTAGACAATCCCCAAAGTCATAAACTAGCTGAAAGTTCTCATTGTGCCGAAATGTTTGTGGATTCTAACTTTAACTTTTAAACAGATCTAAACACATTTGTACTTTGTATGCTTTTGTACTGCCACAGAAAACCTTAGCGATACCACAACAACACTATAGAAACCACTAAGAACACCCCAATAACTAATTACAGTAGCTTTACTCTCCAACCATGCAGTATACCCTCACAACCACATAGCACTGCCCTAGTAACTACTCAGAACACTGTAAGAACTGCCTCACTCATGAATCACATAGAACACCCTAACAACTGCCTAGCAACATCACAGTCATCACTGAAGGACAACCTAACATCCAGCTAGAAACACAGAACACCCTAATAGCCACCTAGCACTGCCCTAGCAAATACTCAGAACACCCTAGCAACCACAGAGCAGTACCCTAGCAACTACTCAGGACACCCTAACAACTTCCCAGAAATACCCTAAAAAAAGCAACATCATAACAACCACTTATAAAACCCTGTCAAGAACTGTCTCACTCTTGAACCACATAGAACACCCTAACAACTGCCTAGCAACATCATAGTCACCACTGAAGAACCAGCTCGCAATTCAGAACACCCTAATAACCACCTAGCACTGCCCTATAAACTACTCAGAACACCCAAGCAACCACCAAGCACTGTCTTAGCAACTACTGAGAACACACTAAAAACTGCCTAGCAACATCATAACAATCATACAGAACTCCTTAACAACCATTTAGTACTGTCATGGTAACAACTCAGAACACCCTAAAACTGCCTAGCAATAACACAGCACCCTATTATCTGTCTTACTTTGCTCCTTAACCACTCAGAACACCCTAACAACTGTCTAGCACTACCTAGCAACCTTTCACAACAGCCTAAAAACTGACTTTTGAACTGAAAATTGAGATCACTTCACATCATAGCAACCACTCAGAACACCATAATAATTGCCCAGCAACTATTATCTTGGTAACCTTCAAATGTATTTTTATATCTAATCTTTCTGGATCTTTGTCTGTATATAACCTATACAATTCAAGATTTGATTATTTATAAACATTTGGCTTTGTCAAGCCAACATTCAAAGTCTGTCATTAAGAACATACCTTTTCTATTGTATGCCATTTTCATCTGTGGTGTTCACAGAGCAAAGCTGGAGCTGTATGTCATGAGCAGCAGACTCTCTCTGGCCTTTGGAGGAGTGACAGCCTCTGTTGTCAGCAAAAAAGGGGGCAGACAGAATTTGGCAACAAGCAGACCCCATGCACCTGTGCGCCTCTATTTAGCAGGGCCAGAATACAGCCCTGTAGATGAATAGGGAGGGGAGGAGAGCGTTTTTGGACCACAGGTTTTGGAATCTTGTCCTCGATGTCGTGTGTGCCAGCATTGGAGGTCGAAGTATGCTTGTGTCCTCTCTCTGGCACCGCTTTCAGATGTCTAACGCGGAGGGCCCAGACGAGCAGCTCTCTCACATTCACTTCCTCATGTAAGAAAGGATCAAAGATAGCCAGAAACTAAGTGCCGATAGCCTCGTGGGCAGCGTGCTGACCTGTAGCTCCATTACGCTTCTGGTGTACTGAGTTCGAGTCCCAACTCGCGGACCTTTCCTGATCCTGCCTCCCTCTCTCTCCCACTTCGCTTCAGTCTAGTCACTGTCCTGTAATAATAAAGGCACAAACAAATCTCAAAAAAATGATGGCCAGACAGTCTCTCTTCAGCCCAGCCTCTGATGGAGCGGTCATTTCTTGGCACCTGCTCCTCCCCAGCATCCTCCGGCGCCAAGACAACCAGCCGCACAATCGGCACAAGCTGCTTGGCGCCTGTGACGCCACATCTCCATGACAACGGCACTCCGCTCTTCCCGAAGCTCTCCTGAAAAACGGAGCTCCAAATGTGGCACAAACATCCCGACAGATCTTCGCAATTTTGATAGGAGAGCAAAGAGACCGGCACTTGATGTTCAATCAAGGCAAAGCTATTCAGAAAGCACTCCAGACAGATGGAGGTTACAGCTTTCCCAGAGCCCTGTCTGGAATATTTCATATAGGCTCCTCTGCCTTGCTATTGTTAGCAATGATATAACAATTCAAATGTGGTCCAGAAAAAAAGCGCTCAATACTCACATTTCGAACTTGTTATACATCAATGCGGATTTAATTCATTAATCCATCCTCTCATTGACTGTGGGGTGGGTTTGGCTAATTATGCACAAAAGACACATCTATCAGAGTCTCCTTTGTTTGTCGTAGCACTTTATCCCGCGGGGAGGCGAATAACAGAAAACTCTGACATACATGTCTCCCGAGGGAGCCGTGTGTCCCGCTGAGGCGACTCCTTGGTGACGGACTAACCTGTTAATCAATAAAGGAGGGTCTTGATCGCTAACAGATTAATCAATTAATCACCCCAGGTCGTATCTTAACTGCAACAAGAGAGTGAAGATAATCATTTTAAGAACACATGACCCGAGGTTAACGAATAACAAAAAGAACATACTAGGCTTTTAAGTGCCAGAGTACTGGCCAGATAAACACACACAATAGGATGGTTTGTGTGCATCTGAATATGTGAACAGAGATCTTACCCACCGCATGGGGTGTATGTGGGTGAGGAATACACACTGAGATAGAGATAGAGGGAGGGCAGATAAATGAGCTTAGATCCCTGAGGCACTCCTCCACCACTAGAGAGGCAGGCCGTCCACTCTGGGTTTGAGGAGGCAGCTCTACAAAGCCCTGGCGCTCAGAGGGATGCTCGCAGAGCCAGGGCTGGTCAGAATCCTGGGGCGCTGGCACTGTGTGGAGCAGCCCTCCCGCAAAGGAAAAAAAATGGGTGTCAGGGGAAAAACGAGGTGGGAACTGCTGTAATAAATACATGAGGAAGATGGTGATTTGGAACAGTTTGAAATGGTTCGGCTTGAGGGGGTGTTTGCAAGGAAATGAGACTGTTGAAGGAGCGGGTAAGGACAGGTGGGAGAAGTGGCAAATATTGGAGAGGAGAAAAGCAGTCTCTGGTTAAATTTTCTAGGAACAATAAAGATAGAAAGAAATTAGAAATTTTAATGCTCAGACGTTCATTTTTTTAGGAGAATGAGTGGAGATCTAAGTTGTCTAATTTAAGGATCAGCTTCATCTCAGATGCTTCTGCTTATAATCTTTATGAGAAATACAATGTGGATACAACAAATTCATTCTTCAGGGGAACTCAGTTATTTTCCATTTATGCAAGAATTTTGTCTCAGATGTTTTTTTTCACCGATTGCTTTGAAGAAATAACAGTAGACTCAAATGTAATTGTTGACATGCAATTCTAGAGAGCTATACAAGTATTACAGCCCCGATAACAGATCTGGAAACTTGTTGAGAATAGTTTGAGTTCAAACTGAGATCTCTCTTTGATTACAGACATTGACATATTAGATATCTTGGGAATCTGACCATCAAATTGAGAAATTTCATCAGAAACGCATTTGTGGAAATTTTTGAGATTACTAAGGTCTCACAGAGGGGGAAAATCTGAGTCTCTATTTGCTCTACTCTCTACTGCTCCTGTCTATGAGAAACATGAGATATTAAAGAGATCACATTCTTATTTACCATTCCTATGGCACTAATAAACCATAACAGGAACATGGGGGAAAGGAAAGGATGGAACAAAAAGGATGTGAGAAGGAAAAGTTAGAAGCAGGGAGGGGTGAGCACAGGTTGGTCTTTAATTAAAATGTTTTTCAATTAATTCTACAATTAAAGCTGCTCGTTCTCTTTGGCGCAGTAAAGAGATGACATTGTTTATGCGGTCATTAAAACAATGATGACAGATTGTTTGACAGTTCTATGGGACTATCACAGACAAGCGACATCACCTGACCTGACATATCAAACTTGACATGCGTAGCGTTGGCCTATATAGCTAGATAATTTGCATCAGGATATTTTTCAGCGATGTGATATTTACAATTAATAAACCTTGGAAATTGTAAAGATTATTATTATTATTAAATCACAGAACTGATGAATATGTTTTGAATCAACAGTCTGAACTGATTTGCAGATGAAATAAACATACCAATCCAATGCTACTCTTTCTACTGAGATTGAAATGAAAAACAGTTAAAACAAGTCAGTCTTAACACTTTCATACTCAACGAAAGATCATGAAACGAACCTAATGACACGGTTAGGAAACTTAATG